>NW_013674567.1:0-1236 GCF_000517525.1 Limulus polyphemus
CAGTTAGCATCTTTAGAGGCGGCGCGGAATATATCCTTGAAGAACCTAAGAATATTCGTGAAAACAAAATGCTGTACATATCGTTACTAATAGACAAGCAGAACCTCACATAAAATTTACACTACTCTTTACTTGTTTGTTTCTTTTAGAGCGTCTACTGCAGGGAATCGAACCACGGATTTTGCATTGTAAATCCTTAAACTCACCTCGGTCTCCTACCGGGGAATTGCTGTATTCTTATCTATATGAACCTGTGATGCATTACAATTTCTAAAAAACTACATCTGTTATAAAGATGCTAACTGTGTATTATTGGAACTATTCAACATCTGTAATAAAGATGCTAACTGTGTATTATTGGAACTATTCAACATCTGTAATAAAGATGCTAACTGTGTATTATTGGAACTATTCAACATCTGCAATAAAGATAGGAGGATGGTGCCTCTCAGGTTGGGAACCACTACTATCTTAATTAGACTTTTTAAAAGCTGCTCACATAACGTACAAACAATACGGAGTTCTGACACAGCTATTTGTGCGATAATAGGTCTATTTCTGTATAGCGTTTCATCTCTAACACACGTACAGTAAGAAATTTACGAGATCATGTCTCGCTGTTAGAGACGAAACGATGAACAGAAATAGACGTGTTATTCCACAACTTGGTGTTTCAGAGTTTCGCACTAAACTATCGTATATATATAAAAACACCATAAACTAAATTGTGTCATCGAGCAGTTACTAATTAGGTTAAAATTAGGATGTAACAAAAGACCGTCTTTATTAATGGTAGATAAAGAGAATCAATACGACTGGATTTATATAAACATGTTTCCAGTGAAGTCTCACTTTCTCCCACCCTCCGACACCTAATTTAGTTAACAATGAGCACGGTATTGATATTTGTTTTAACAAAGGAAAGAGTGCCCCCTTGCATCACCCTTAAATTCGAGCTGTATTCGGCTGTTCATTTTATAGCAACGTGAATTCACGTAGTTTACTCATACAAAATAGTATAACAAACACGTACGATTAACTTATCAACTACGTCACAATGAGCACTGAGGCAACATTTGACTGTCAAATGAACTAAAATTGAATAGTTCAATTATCCACCCGTGACATAGTTTCGCTCTCAGTTTTATCGATTACTTTGAATATTTGGGGGGATGAGACCACATCACAGTTACCTAGTGCATAAAATCATAAATGATATTCAACGTTAAACTGGTA
>NW_013674567.1:1842-8456 GCF_000517525.1 Limulus polyphemus
TTAGGCCTATCTATGGCTTTCAAAAAGTTGACGACTCTATATGTTTCCTGAGGGTGGCGTTGTAACGTCGAAACATGTAGAGTCGTCAACTTTTTGAAGGCCATAGATAGGCCTAAATAAAATGTTTTTAATTGTGTACCAGTTTAACATTGAATATTATTTATGATTTTAACTTTATACACAAGGGCCAAAATACTATAATTACCTAGTGCATGTTGAACAGTGCTTGAGTTGTCCTTGAACCTAGGATTAGAGTGTTATTTTAAACGATCTACCAATCTTCTGGAAGCCAAACCAATTTCGACCCATTTCTCTCAACCTTTAAGAGCACCTACAGCGGCAAGAAGGGATAAGACGCTATAATCTCTGTATAATATGAACCTCGGAAGAGAAAACCAGAAAAAGATCTGTGATTGGACAGTTTACTGTACTATTATATTTTTGTATTAGGATTGTTTACGGAATACACAATGAAGGAAAAGAGCAGTATTATAAGCTGTATTGTAATTTCGATGTTAGCTAGAGGGTGCATCACGTTTAGATCAAGGTAATCCTATAATATTCGGGAATATATTTACGATACTTTGCGAAATATCTAAAACAATAATTAAATTATAAATACCAGTGTGTCAGTTTATTTGAAGTTAAACACAAAGCTACACAATGGGCTGTCTGTGCTCTGCCCACTACGGGTATCGAAACCCGGTTTTTAGCGTTGTAAGTCCGCAGACATGCCGCTGTGCCACTGGGGGGCCGGTGTGTCAGTCAGTTGGCTTAGTAAGCTTGCAAAGTGAATCAGTGAAGCGTAGATAGATTTAATTAGTGTGAGTGTTTTGTTTTCAGTTACATGATCTATCAAAAGTAAGTTTATTTCTTACATTAGGCGAGGTATTTCCATTTGAACGCCATTTATAAAGTTACTTATAAGCTTGTTAGGAAGTGTTAAGGAGTAAATAAACCAATTTCTTATAGTTACGTGGTCTAAAATATAATTATTTTCAACAGATGATTTCAAAGAACAACAATACAGCGTTATTGAAAATTTTCCTATTAAAATTATGATATAATAAGATAGCAAAAATAGAATTCACTAAAAGGTCACGAGAATTATTTTCGGGCGTTGAGAGTCGTATATCAATGACGTACAGTGCGTAACGCTCTCTAGTAGTTCTCTGCTATTTCGGATTACTAACTGAAGTCAGCTGATGTTTTCCGTTTATGTATGAACTGGGCAAAGCCTGCATCGCTAGTTCCGGTAAGAATTGATGAATGACATAAAATTTATTTTTGTAAGTTAACTTATTTATATACTCACGTTACTGACGTGTTGCAAAAACTTAATTTATTACGACATCTTGCTATTGTGAGTGTTAGCTGCTACAGTCCACTGTAACTTCTTAGTTCTAGCGTTAGGCTGGTGGCCGTGTTAATTTTTTTTTTTGGAATATTGCATATGAAACCGAAACTTTAACAAGGTAAAGAAAGACTTGTCTTAAAATTCAAGCCTCGAGTCTAACATGAAGTCGAAATTTTGGATGCTGTGGATGTCGAGACTTCAAGCTTTTGTAATTATATTGATAATAAATTAGTTTTATCTAATCTATATTGATTTTACCCGACTAAGAAATGTAGAAAAAGTAACGAAAAGTGGATTTTCAATCCTCAATTTTGCATTAATGTTTAATAATAGTACTGTATTACGTTAAAATATTAAACAAGTACTAATAGTAATCAAATAATGACTTGTTCAGTATTAAGCTCTGATCTTTGGATTACCCCTAGTTTTTCATTTAAAGATTTTTGTCATTACAGTAATTCTATTCGTATTATTTATACCATTAATTGTATGATTAATATACCTATAAATTTTAATTTCTCACCTTTACTATTAATATTCCTACAGGCTACAGTAGTATGTAGTATTAGGTTGAATTTATTATAAGTTAGGGTTATTTGTCAACAGTAGTATGTAGTATTAGGTTGAATTTATTATAAGTTAGGGTTATTTGTCAAATCTAATTTAATATACGTGTATTTTGTGCTGTTGGTATTGACTGACTTGTTCCTGTTTCCATTTTTTATGGTTATTTCTATTTAAGAATTCTTAAACAAAACGATAGTCTATTTAAGTCATTTCCATTTGGAAACTATTTTTTTATTTGAAAGAAATGTTAAAGTTTTGACTGTTTAGCTGAGACAGAATAGAACAGACAGTTCTAGGTTGTATTTACAGGAAATGTGTGTTGTAATCTTGTGTGAGGCTGTAAGAGTCTTGTAGTTTGGCTTTCTTATCACACGAACTTTGATGAAGGATAAACATTATGTTGGAAAGAGGTCAGAAATGCAATTTTAGAATGATAAGACCATTTTAATAATAGCATTATTATTTGTGTTTTACTTTAATAGTGTTATAATCTGTTTATCACTTTTTTGATGTTATAATCTGTTTATCACTTTTTTGATGTTATAATCTGTTTATCACTTTTTTGATGTTATAATCTGTTTATCACTTTTTTGATGTTATAATCTGTTTATCACTTTTTTGATGTTATAATTTGTGTTATGGTTGTTCAGAGATATGTTGTATTAACTCTCTGGCAGTTTTAAACATTAGGAACATCTAATGTCTTCAGAGTAGACAAGCCCCAAACCTTCAAGACTATTTAAGCCTAATAATGACACTGTTCTATAAATAAATACATGTAAGTCTAATTGTAACTATCTATCTAATCTGATGGTGTTTTTTATAGTTAGCACCAGTCATTTAGGAACCCAAACTTCATGTTCAACATGAATGTACTGTACATAGACATGTTTTTTATGGTTAGTACCAGCCATTTAGGAACCCAAACTTCATGTTCAACATGAATGTACTGTACATAGACGTGTTTTTTATAGTTAGTACCAGCCATTTAGGAACCCAAACTTTATGTTCAACATGAATGTACTGTACATAGACTTGTTAAGTATGTACATGCCTTACATATGTATGTTTATTGTACAAAATTAACTGTGTATTGTAACAATTCTATTTTGGGTATTCATTTCTATTAGCGTAAATGAAATAAAGACATTACCTCCAATCTTTATTAGTTCATACATTACAGCTTCATGATGAGTTTTTGATGACCTGTAAGTTTAGTAATCCATTTGACCGGTCTAGTAATCAACTACAGTTAAGGATAATAGTTTGGGTCTTTCATAAAAACAGAAATGGTTCATTTTATGCCTTAATTAGTGGTACTATACTCACATCAGTAAGCCCTAATCAGTGGTACTATACTCACATCAGTAAGCTCTCATTAGTGGTACTATACTCACATCAGTAAGCTCTCATTAGTGGTACTATACTCACATCAGTAAGCTCTCATTAGTGGTACTATACTCACATCAGTAAGCCCTAATTAGTGGTACTATACTCACATCAGTAAGCCCTAATTAGTGGTACTATACTCACATCAGTAAGCCCTAATTAGTGGTACTATACTCACATCAGTAAGCCCTAATTAGTGGTACTATACTCACATCAGTAAAATATATTTGTATTTTGTACAGGTTGTCGATAAATATTTGGAACTGATTACCGAAGTAGCTTGAAAACATGCAATAACTAATCCTTAAAAATATTTCTTTACAAGCTTTAAAGTTAACATCCTTGTGTTGTGTTATATCATCTATGTTTGTCAAAATCTGTATTGGTTTAAACAGCCATGGAGTTTTAATGTTTAATATAATCTGTAGTGAAAAATACAAAACAAGAAGATCGAGAACTTTTTTTATTACATTACAAAGTTTTTCATACATTAACTCTGTAATTGTTACATACTGTTTTACCCGTAGGTCAGTGTAATAACTTTAATGATTGTAAATTCTGTCTAGGTGTTTTTTTTTAAAACTTTGATATTATTGTGCTGATGATAGTTTACTTTCAAATCTGTATTTCAAACAGATTCTTCTACATAAGGATTTTTTTCTTCTCTTGTCCCAGTTGTATTACTTGCATATTGATAATTTGCTCTTGGATCACTTGTTATACTTCAATGACAAAAAATTAAACCTAATTCAGTTTCGTTTTTTTAATCAGAAATTCTCACTTTCATTAAAATACGGGTTTCTATTGAATCTTTGATAGTTATAATTGTATTTATAAATGTAGCTTGGGAGGTTTTAACATTTGTAGGGTCTTTCTAGTAACTGTTTTCTCATATTTAGGTTACATGTCAAAACAGGAAAATATTAAACACTTTGATTAAAAAGGAATCTCTCTCTCCTAACCTTGGCTTACTCAATGTGCACTAAATATTGCAAACTTTAAGTTACAAAAATAAACTTTTAGAAAATACATCCTTTTTATAATTACTTCATAAAGCTGTATACTTACAAAATAAATGAATTATTATGGATCAAGCTAAGTGTTTGAATTACCCGACCCTTCCTTGCTCTATAGGTGCTTGTGACCAAGTGACCCAACCCTTGCACATATAGAACAAGGTTGTGACCAAGTGATCCAACCCTTCCTTCTTCTATAGGTGCTTGTGACCAAGTGACCTAACCCTTCCTTGCTCTATATGTGCTTGTGACCAAGTGACCCAACCCTTCCTTGTTCTATAGGTGCTTGTGACCAAGTGACCTAACCCTTCCTTGCTCTATATGTGCTTGTGACCAAGTGACCCAACCATTCCTTGTTCTATAGGTGCTGGTGACCAAGTGACCCAACCCTTCCTTGTTCTGTGGGATGTTTTACCAAGTAACACAAGTCCTCCTTGCTCTATAGGTGCTTGTGACCAAGTGATCCAACCCTTCTTTGCTCTATTGGTGCTTGTGACCAAGTGACCCAACCCTTCTTTGCTCTATAGGTGCTTGTGACCAAGTGACACAACCCTTTTTTGCTCTATAGGTGCTTGTGACCAAGTGACACGACATGTCCTTGCTCTATAGGTGCTTGTGACCAAGTGACAGGACATGTCCTTGCTCTATAGGTGCTTGTGACCAAGTGACACGACATGTCCTTGCTCTATAGGTGCTTGTGACCAAGTGACCCAACCTTCTTTGCTCTATTGGTGCTTGTGACCAAGTGACACAACCCTTCTTTGCTCTATAGGTGCTTGTGACCAAGTAACACAAGTCCTCCTTGCTCTGTAAGTGCTTGTGACCAAGTGACATGACATGTCCTTGCTCTGTAGGTACTTGTGACCAATTATAAGACCAATTGAATATGAAGAAAATAGGATGTTTTTATTTCTCATGATCCTGTTTGTACCAGAAACAATCTACAGTCAGGATGTGTTTATTTCTCATGATCCTGTTTGTACCAGAAACAATCTACAGTCAGGATGTTTTTATTTCTCATGATCCTGTTTGTACCAGAAACAATCTACAGTCAGGATGTGTTTATTTCTCATGATCCTGTTTGTACCAGAAACAATCTACAGTCAGGATGTGTTTATTTCTCATGATCCTGTTTGTACCAGAAACAATCTACAGTCAGCGTAGTCTTCTACTAATACTCACACTAAGCCTTGCGATGCGTGGAAAGTTCTTTTTTTTTTGTCAATGCGCAGCCAACCTTTTAGTGTTCCCTTCACGTTACATACCGTCAGTAACAGCGATATTAGGTAGATTTAGTAGAATATTGATTGAATGTTTTATTACAACTTCCTGATCTCTTGTTCGGAAAACGTTAATATCTAGAACATCGTGGTAGAAGTTCGATTTCATTTTGAATGAGACAACTCTTAAATGTGCCGTGATTGATTTTGTAATTCAAGTCATCATTCCACGTAATATATGGACTAGTGATTCCGTGGGCTTCAACTGGACGGCGTGCGTGTGCACGTTTGTCATTCGCCAGTACTAAGACAGGTGGAGGAATTGAAGTGACTGTCAAACTTGTATAATGAGAAAGTGGATAAAGTAAGGAGTTTTGGAATTCCCCCTGTGTCATATCCAAGATCCCCTGGAAGTTTCAAAGGGATCAGGGGTCGGAAAGTTGAAAAATGTACAAACAGACATACGAACACAAGACATTTTGTATTAGACGTTCTAGTAAGAAGGTTATCAGTGAGTAAGAAGGTTATCAGAGTGTTAGTGTGTAAAGAAGGTTATCAGTGTGTAAAGAAGGTTATCAGTGTGTAAAGAAGGTTATCAGTGTGTAAGGAAGGTTATCAGTGTGTGAAGAAGGTTATAAGCGTGTAAGAAGGTCGTTAGTGTGTGAAGAAGGTTATAAGTGTGTAAGAAGGTCATCAGTGTGTTAGTGTGTAAAGGTGATCAGTGTGTAAAGAAGATTATCAGTGTGTTAGTGTGTAAAAGAAGGCTATCACTGTGTGAAGAAGGTTATCAGTGTGTAAGAAGGTCATCAGTGTTAGTGTGTAAGAAGGTCATCAGTGTGCTAGTGTGTAAAAAGAAAGGTTATCAGTGTGCTAGTGTGTAAAAGAAAGGTTATCAGTGTGCTAGTGTGTAAAGAAAGGTTATCAATGTGTTACTGTATAAGAAGGTTATCAGTGTGCTATTAGTCTACTTCCATTTCTAAATGGTTGAACGATACTAGGCTACTTCCATTTCTAAATGGTTGAACGATACTAGTCTACTTCCATTTCTGAATGGTTGAACGATAC
>NW_013674567.1:9396-25936 GCF_000517525.1 Limulus polyphemus
AGAAGTGAGCGCTAACCCTTGTCACTTTAAATATAATTTATGAAAAGTAACCAATCAATAGAAGTGAGCGCTAACCCTTGTCACTTTAAATATAATTTATGAAAAGTAACCAATCAATAGAAGTGGGCGCTAACGCTTGCCATTTTTAAGTATAATTTATGTAAAGTAACCAATCAATAGAAGTGACTCTTGTCACTTTTAGATATAATTGTAAATGACTTTACAGCCAGATAGTAGTATGTAGAATATTTGAAGTTTCTTTTCGTGTGACGTCATATTACGTAATTAGCTGTATAGTGAGAATTGTGAATCTGATGTACAGCTAGATATATCACTTACAGTTCGACAGTGTCCTTATCAGGATGACAATTGTTAGGTTTGATTTTTATCTACATTCGTTACCTAGAGATGATACTTTTTGTCTGAAATGTTTACCAAACGTTTCGAGTTTAGTAACGTCCGCTTACGAACGAATTATTGAGACATTAAAACTCGGGTTCTTTACCTACATTTTCAAACAACGTTCGTATTATCTATGAAAGTATTTAATATAAATTAGTGAAGTACGTAAATGATGGCTAAAGATAAAAGGGGAAATTAGTCAGTTTATGTACAAAATACGGATGTAAATGATGGCTAAAGATATTGAGATTTTTGTTTGTTTCAATAGCTGTTCAGATCCTGGCCTTCTAAAATTTATCTTCGGTGTTAATTTTTGGTTACGACGTAAAACTGCTTGATATTATCTGTTTTAGAAGATTTATTGAAATTTCTAGTAGTTATCTGGTAAACTTGTGTTAATAAAGAGGAAGCACCGAGTGAGTTCGGCTTTGATAGTCTTGTTGTGGTGAAATGGTAACGAAGTGCTGAGTGGCACAACGTCAGGTGATGTACAGTTGTACCCTATCAGCTGAATCAGCGGGTTCGAACTGGAAACTTCCAGCGGGTCGTCTAAGAAAGCTTGGAATTTCTGAATGCTTGCCATCTTCTGTTTCATATATAATAATCTAAACCTGATCTCCGTGTTTGTGTTTTAAATGGCCCGTGAAAGATGAAACTTTAGAAGTCTCGTTTCGCATTTCTTCAATAAAATACTAAAGCTTGAGGATTCCTCTGACATGATCCAACTATTGGTAGACATTAATCCATACGAATCCCTTTTTTTTCTTCTTTTTTTTTTTTTTGTCACACACCAAGTTCTTTAAAGACGACAAACGGAACGGCAAAGTCCGACACATTCGTCATCAGCAAGTGGTAACAAAGAGCACTGACTCCAGAAACAAACAAACAAATTGGGTTGTAGAAGAAGTTCGAGAAAAAGGCTTACAGGAGTATGGTTTGGTTTGTTTTTAACTTCGCGCAAAGCTACACGAGAGCTATCTGCGCTAGTCGTCCCTAATTTAGCAGTGTAAGACTCGAGGGAAGGCAGCTAGTCATCACCACCAACCGCCAACTCTTGGGCTACTCTTTTACCAACGAATAGTGGGATTGACCGTCACATTATAACGTCCCCCGGGGGCTGAAAGCGCGAGCATGTTTGGTGTGACAGGGATTCGAACCCGCGACCCTCAGATTGCGAGTCGAGCGCCCTAACCACCTGGCCATTTTACAGGAGTATGAAAGGCTTTTGTTGAAATAATGTGTTAAACATAGATTTTTCATAACTTTTCGTGTGTATTTTTGAATCGAAACAGAAATAGATAACATGTTATAATGACGGATGGCGTGATATTTATTATATTGGAAAGCTCGTTCTTCAATTTTTTTTCATAATAATTCAAGAGAGCATTCAGATACTATTTTAATAAAAGAATGCTTTTATATTTTAAAAACTTAAAACTTTTGTAACGTTAATTAAATTAAATGTGGATTAATCAAACCACTAAAAGCGATATCCTTTTGTGGGTCAATGGTGAATTTACTGACTTACAAGTCTAAAATCTGGGGTTCGATTCTCCGTGCTGGATAGATCGCAGATAGCCTATTATGAGGCTTTGCGCTCAAAAAACAAGCAAAACTAAAAGCGATTTTTAAAAACGTGGGGTTAAAAACGAGTATTACTTACCTTAACTGTATTGAGCTGTGAAAACAGTTTAAGTTTGGAATGTAAAACGTACTTATAGCATGTCATATTACACTTTACAGCCCTAGAACTGAAACGTTTGCAAAATATAAGTGCTGAGTTCGTGAAAGGCAAAACATCTAAGTAGTAGGTGTACAAAAAAGTTTCGTTAGGCTTAAGAACCAAGACACCGTTAGGCTTAACAACCAACACACTGTTTACAATAAGGTCGTAACATTGCAGGGCACATATCACGTGCCTTTCATCTCGTAAATCCTTAAAGAAGGGCACACAACCCGTGGAAACCCTGTTCCTGAAAACGAAAACTGTCAGCGATTCATTCCATCATTTTAAGTAAGCCTCGTCCTTCGTTAGGAGACGATTTACGTAGTGGATGTGATAAAATAAGGAAGTGTACATGTATACATAGACAGTAGTTTATAACATACAGTAAAACAGCTCAGCGATCACTTACTTTCAGTAACTTCTTGCTGTCAGTAACAGACCCATATATATATACACGGCTCTTGAAATGTATTCATGTATTTTGTTCTGTGAAAGATGTTTTATTGAAACCTAATCAACTAATGCAGTTAATAACTAACTCGAGTAACCAATAGTAGATATCACCATTAATGATACAGATATCACCTTGTGTACATTACACTAATGATACAGATATCACCTTGTGTACATTACACTAATGATACAGGTATCACCTTGTGTACATTACACTAATGATACAGATATCACCATGTGTACATTACACTAATGATACAGATATCACCATGTGTACATTACACTAATGATATAGGTATCACATTGTGTACGTTACACTAATGATACAGATATCACATTGTGTACATTACACTAATGATACAGATATCACCATGTGTACATTACACTAATGATACAGATATCACATTGTGTACATTACACTAATGATACAGATATCACCATGTGTACATTACACTAATGATACAGATATCACCTTGTGTACATTACACTAATGATACAGATATCACCTTGTGTACATTACACTAATGATACAGATATCACATTGTGTACATTACACTAATGATACAGATATCACATTGTGTACATTACACTAATGATACAGATATCACCTTGTGTACATTACACTAATGATACAGATATCACATTGTGTATATTACACTAATGATACAGATATCACATTGTGTATATTACAGTAATGATACAGGTATCACCTTGTGTACATTACACTAATGATACAGATATCACCATTAATAATACAGATATCACCTTGTGTACATTACACTAATGATACAGATATTGCCATGTGTACATTACACTAATGATATAGGTATTACCGTTTATTATCACTAATGTGTAGTACGGGATTCTGGTTGTCATAGTTTTAGTTGTTAAGGTGAATCCCAACAACGTAACAATTGATTGTTTTTTTATTTAGTCCTAACTTTATCCTAGTGTAACGCGCTCGTGTTTGCTGTTTAATACATGCATATCGCTCGGCTTTGTTATAAGGCTTCGTAAAGGGACAGAATATAAACGAATATTGGGAGAAGAAAAAAAGCTAAATTATCACAGATCATTTGTTAGAAGGACGGAAAAACACTGTTCATTATTTTAAACTTAAGCTGTAGAGTTTCGAAATTCATTTGTAAACATTATTGTACAAAATGATTTAATAGATTAACAGGAACCGCCGTTAGCGAGTGAATTGTTGGCAAGTTGCCACAGAAACATTCCCGAGGCTATTTTTGTACAAATTCTGAGTAATTCTTATTTTTCTCTCAGAATCTACAACTTGTTAGAACTCGGAAATTTTTCACTTCTGTAAATTAAGAATTTATAAGATAGTCACGATTCGTGTAGCGAATCACGATATTTTGTCACTCAAACTACTGATTGTCAAGTGTTGGATTATAAGTTTGTGTACGGTAAACAAGTTAGCTTGTCTTGTTTTACTCGGTGAAAACTTTATTGTTAATGTTGTATTTTCTTGTATGTTTCCATTTGGTAAGAAAGATGTTATACGTGAAGGCCTACTCTACAAGTTTCTTTACCCTGTTTTACACGGTTGAAACTACTTTGGAATATACACGTGTTAAGTACCAACCGATTGTTGTACATTTTACAATACTGTGATTCCATTTTAGCTATTGTTTGTCTGTATGTAAGGTTCCCACGTTCTGTTGCACGTGGCGCACGACGAAGACTAGTTTCCTTCACTAAAAGCCATTCGCGTGTATACGTTCAAATGTCAGAGGTCGGTGGACATGTTTTTCAAGTTAGCACGCCATCACTCATGTCTTGGGCGGGATGGAATAAATGATGGAAACATAGATATCCACGCCATCCGCCGTTAGTGGATTTCCTCTGTTATAAGAGTTATCCTGGTTGTTTGGTGATCGTATCTGTTGGGAAACGTCATAGTTTCTCTTCTGGATTTCGTTTGTTATTGGTGATGAGTGGCAGCACTTTAGGCTTAAGGATTTCGGCTTAATAGAGCAAGTTATCGAAAACAACGTTCTCTCTACCACTTCTACTCGTAAATCAGTTCAAATCTCAATTAATTTAATCTGTTCTTTATTTCAAGTTGTTAATAATATTTTGTAATAGGGTTAGCCGAAGTATTGCTGCTTAAATTTAGTTTAGTTTTCTTTTTTTAAAAGTAGTTTTAAAAACGTTTGTTTTGCTTAAAATTGCTGCTCAGTTTGATTTCTGAATATTTAAAAAGGAAGTGGTTGAAATTAAACTTTTTAACATTTTTCATTTAAGTCTTAACTTCATGTTTTTTTAAATATTGTTGGACTTTATTGTAAGTTTCAAACCGATTTCATAACGTGATTAATGATCTATTTCTCTCGAGCTGAAATCGGAAGTTGTCGGAGACTCTCGAAGGTAGTGTTAATACTCGGGGACAAACATTGTCTGCTGCTGACTTTTCAAGGCTTAATTAATTATTTCTGAGAGCCGGATAAGTAAGGAGGCTAATTTATTGGTCTGTCTCGTTACATTAAGAACTACTTTAAAAAGTCAAGAAACAGAGAATCTGATTAGAAGGCGCTTAGCTTTGGACAACAGCAAGGTTTCTATTTATTAACTTGGGATTCTTCAAGTGACACATCACGATGGTTCAGTCAGGGATTAGATTGGACAAATTGAACACCGTTACTCTTTAGTTCAAGTTACCAATGCTGCTTTTTTTGTTGTTGTTGTTCATTTAGCATATTTTTAACATAGTTAAGATACACGGGATAATTAGTATTTAGTTCGTTAATCTAACACCAGAGGGCATCAAGACCATAACAGCTTTTTATTGTCGATATATTATCAAGATAGGTTTTTAAAATCTTGTGCACAGATCTAACTTAGGAAGATATTATTTCAAAACACTAATTATTTACGTTACCACCCCCCAAAAAAATCCCCACCCACCCCAAAAAAATCGAGTGCTTCCAAAAAGTAATATCTTCATCCCCACCAGTCTTCAGAGCCACTTGAATTTTTGATCGTTCATTGGGCTTTTATGATAATACTGTAGCGCCATCTTTCTTCTATCTACATGATCCACCAGGGTGCATGACAGGCAAAGATTTTTATTTTCGTCTGAAATATAAAACAGTGTGGGGATGTGGAATATTTTATAGGGCGAGCATATTTTATATGTTACTATATTTTATAGTAACATACAGGCGAAATTGTTTTGCGTACATGTACAAGGAATTAGATAAACCACATTCCACTGGTTTGTAGAAGTGACAATAGGGGGCACAGCAGCTGATCAAGGTAACATTCCTGGCAACTGCTGCAGATCCAACAGATGTTGCCCATTCACATCTAGGTTAGAGTGAGAAACTATAGCTGATTGGCCATAGTCTCTAAACATAAGTTGTGGAAATAATGTACGTCACTGAAACCTCTTGAATGGTACAAGAGCTCTTAACAACAGTGAAGGCTTTGCACTTGTGTTCCATATGCTTTTCTACACCACCCACAGTGTGTTTCAGTTGATAAAAACTGGGTGTGATGCGTCTTCTCAACAAAGGAAGCGTGATTCACGTGCTTACCCAATGTTGTATCATAAGAACTAATACAAATCCACGATCCACAGCCAAATAACTCGTGTAATCCGTAAAGGTCACCGTGTGAACCGATTTCACTATTGAATCTATCTTTAGGTCATTCTTCTTTGAGCTTGACCAGACAACATTCTTGAGTTATGTCATACTGGACTTTCAACAGCTCTCTTGTGACTAGGATGTCCTGACTGATAAAAACGTTGCTCGCGCACACGTTTGATGAGGGCTAGTTTCTCAACTACTATTTTCTTCACGTTCCAGTGACACCAATCCTGCTGACCCAGACACTATTCCTGAATGAAATGTTGTCATTGCGACAAACATTAATCCTGCTGACTTCTGGCTGTGGGCTCTTCTAAAGATGACGGAACCCAGACACTATTCCTGAATGAAATGGTGTCATTGCGACAAACATTAATCCTGCTGACTTCTGGCTGTGGGCTCTTCTAAAGATGACGGAACCCAAACACTATTCCTGGATGAATTGGTGTCATTGCGACAAACACCAACAGTGCTGACTTCTGGTCTTCTAAAGATGACGGAACCGAGACACTATTCCTGAATGAATTGGTGTCATTGCGACAAACACCAACAGTGCTGACTTCTGGTCTTCTAAAGATGACGGAACCCAGACATTATTCCTGAATGAATTGGTGTCATTGCGACAAACTCCAACAGTGCTGACTTCTGGTCTTAGGATCTTCTGAAGATGACGGAACCCAGACACTATTCCTGAATGAATTGGTGTCATTGCGACAAATACCAACAGTGCTGATTTCTGGTTTCTAAAGATAACGGAACCAAGCAGAGAATAATTTCATTTCAACAGATGTCTCTTTCATGCTACAAAATCTAAAACGTTTAACAAGGTGGGCGCTGTAATAAAAATAACAGTTGCAACAATGAACAGTTTTTATAGCGACGCTTCCGAGTGGCATCTCCAGATCCAATGAAATACACCTACCATAATATTCCGCTCATATGCTTCATCATGATTCGACCTACTGACTTTGTAACCACCCTTAATTTACCTGTAGTTCACAGGTCTTGGATGTTTCCTTCAGCAAGAAGAATACAGTGCTAGTGAATAGTACTTGTTTGATTTTAATTGTTGGGACACGAAGAACTTGATAATCCCATGCTTCGTCACGTGCTTCTGAAATAGGCTTAGGATATCAAGAGTTGTAACCTTGACATGCTGACTGATTAGGCTTACTTTTTATAATCAGTTATGTTTCTTTTAGTACAGTTTCGTCTTATAACATTGTTTAGATAGTCTCGATACCAGGAATCTACGTAGCTCATCTTGAAAAGAGGCTATTATTATTCGTGGACTTTGAAATACCTCTTTTTACATAATGTTTCTGTCCAGTGTGATAGTGGTTAGAACACTACTTATAATCTGCGGGTCTTGAGTTCGAATTCCGTCACTAAACATGCTCGCCTTTTCAGCCGTGGGGGGCACTATAATGTAACGGTCAATCCTAGTATTTGTTAGTAAAATGTAGCCCAAGAGTTGGCGGTGGGTGGTGTTGACTAGCCACCTTCCTTCTAGTTTATTACTGCTAAACAAACAAACCAGTGTGTATGGTAGGGAAGTTCGTATCTGTTTCTATTCAATAGTTTGAACAAAACGAAACAATAGATATGTCCTTTTTTATTCACGCCAATGGAGATTTTTGTTTCTAGATTTTCGTATCTCGCTAAAATGAAAATTAATTCAGTACCTATCCGCTTAGGGACGAGCGTTGCCCAATAATTAGCATGACGAACAATGGATCTGTGATACACATTACTCGCGTTCCGCCAAGGGAAAAAAGAAGAAATCGCGATCCGCCCTCTACACCCGTGGGTGCGTTATAAGGGTGAAGGTCAAATATCTTTATTCGGTGAGACAAGTGGGGGGGGGGTCAGCTTCATTTACTCTTAACTTTATAAATTAATAAAAACGTTATCAATCCATCCATATATAAATATGTATAGTAAAACTATGATGCATAGAGACATAGAAACTCAATTTATAAAACTCTATAACAACAATGAACGATTTAAGTAAATCATATTTTGAGCTTTTTTTATTAGTATTCAAAACATTAATTAATTAAGATAAACAGGTGTCACTGCTTGAGCGCTCGAACCAAATAAATCGGCGTAAGAACCAGATACACCAGCACTCGAACGAGATACAACAGTAGAAAAATCAGATAAAACATTACAAGAACGAGATACAACAGTACAAAAACCAGACAAAACATTACAAGAACCAGATATGAAATTAGGAAAAATTCTGATAATTTTAGGTTTTTTTTTAAAGTTTGTACAAAACGTAAAAAAAATCAATCTTGAGATATTTGAACCAAGGGTGCAGATTAATTGAAATATTTCAGTCTCGGTACATTTTCTCGTGTATATTATCATTTAAGAAACAGGATTAATTGAAATATTTCAGTCTCGATACATTTTCTCGTGTATAATATCATTTAAAAAACAGGATTAATTGAAATATTTCAGTCTCGATACATTTTCTCGTGTATAATATCATTTAAAAAACAGGATTAATTGAAATATTTCAGTCTCGGTACATTTTATCGTGTATAATATCATTTAAAAAACAGGATTAATTATAATTAAAAAATAATCTACTGGAGCATGTCGGCACTTGTTTCCGGCATCGTGAACGTGCTATCAAATATACATCAGTATGAAATATAATGTAACTGGTCAATATTATGTAAAAAAAAAAATATCTTTACATGTTATACGCATTGTATTTTTTTATTATAAAATAAAGACACCTGGGATGGTACAAGGGACCAAGTTATTGGTATGAAGCATCCGTGTGTCCCCTGTCGCTACATTGTTCGTGCCCTTTCCCATCATACCTCGCACAACATGGCTGGAATGAGAGGCTGACACGCAGGCTCTTTACATCTGCTATCGAATATATCCCGGTTTATCTGGTGCCCGACTCTTTTTTTTTTGTTAACAGAAATAGGACATTGATTTAGTGGACTGCTGAAGAACTTGCGGTGACCCTCGACCTAATAGGTGAGACCTTAACTTTGTGTTTTTGTTGAGTTTAACGTTTTATCCCCTTCACCCGTTTCTGAGGCTAAAGATTTCATGGCCGACTGTAACACGCTTTCCGCCGCTTATCAGAGCTACCATCACGGCGGATATTTTTGGCACATCTATTTCAGCTGCTTGCATTACGTTTCCCGGTCTATCTTAGCTTTCTATCTTCGTCTAACGGGAAACGTTCAAAATATCATAGAAATCTTTCTTGTCTTGGTGACACTAGTCTCACTTATTTATAAACGAATGGTCATCGTAACCATTTTACAAGTTTCAGAACGGCCACTTTTGCTTTCTAGTATAACCGCTAGGTTTAGATGAGACAGTAGCCTAGCAGGCTACATTATCCTTCAATTTGGCGTCCATTGTTAGACTGTCTGAACTTGTAGTATAATGTTCTCTGTGTCTAACAAGAGTTACGAACATTCGTGCTGTCCACAGTGGACAATCGGTGAAATAATCCTCCTGGACAGGGAACATTAGTTGGTCAGCATACTGACCTTCTTTTTCTTATTCAAGTCGAAGTTGACTGACTATCAGTAAGAAGTTTCTAAACCTACTCAAATCAAGGAAGAAAACTAAATAATTGAACGTAGTTTGTTGTGTTTCATTCATATAAGAGTCAGTTACGGTTTCTTGTGACTCTCTTAACTTCTCATCGAGTCATGGTTACTCGTCTTCGTTAACAAATGAGTCATGGTCACTCGTCTTTGTTAACAAATGAGTCATGGGTACTCGTCTTCCTTAGCAAATGAGTCATGGTTACTCGTCTTTGTTAACAAATGAGTCATGGTTACTCGTCGTATTTAACAAATGAGTCATGGTTACTCATCGTATTTAACAAATGAGTCATGGTTACTCGTCTTTGTTAACAAATGAGTCATGGTTACTCGTCTTTGTTAACAAATGAGTCATGGTTACTCGTCTTCCTTAGCAAATGAGTCATGGTTACTCGTCTTTGTTAACAAATGAGTCATAGGTACTCGTCTTCGTTAACAAATGAGTCATGGTTACTCGTCGTATTTAACAAATGAGTCATGGTTACTCGTCGTATTTAACAAATGAGTCATGGTTACTCGTCTTCGTTAGCAAATGACTCAAGATTACTCGTCTTCGTTAGCAAATGAGTTATAGGTACTCGTCTTCGATGATGTCAGTGAAGTTGTACTGGGTTGTTCGACATTTATGAAAGTACAATTTTTTATGGCAATGTTCTAAATATATCAAGGAATTAAGGTCGTATAATAATGGTTGATTATACAGAATCAACTATTACAGTTAATTAATCTCATAAAACAGCAGTCCCCCTGGTGGGACAGTGGTAAGTCTACGGACTTACGATGCTAAAATTATACCCACTCGTCCATCGTGTCCAAAAATGTATAAAAATTTTACTCCTGGATGAGTTAGCTGGACTAAAAATGGTCTGATTTATAATAATTTTTATTGTATTTTTTATTTATGGCACTGCTACAAAAGTCCCAAATTTTAAACTACCATCCAAGTTAAGGATTTATTGGCATAGTTGTAATGCACCCACAAACTAACGTATGCGTGTGTGTTGGGGGGGGGGGGATATTTTGTAGTTTCGCACGGATTCCAACCTGGCTCGCCAGATCCAAGCTTCAGGAATAACCTGCGACCTTAATATTTCTGATAAATATTTACATCTACGTAGGCCTTAAGTTGGTGCCATCCTCACTTCTTGTTTGTACTTAACGTTTCTATATGAACAAGTTGATATTGTTTCCAAGTGCTGGATTTTGATTATATATTGTAGAAGATTTAATTATTTGTGATTAGGAATGAACACAACTACCAAGTTACAGTTGGTTTAGCTATTAATACAACAGATATCCGTATTGTTTTCTATGAACAATTAATATTGTTGTACTTTGGTAATATAAAATTGGACCAGTAATAACGAAAACACATCATTAGGCCTTTCGGAACAAACATTACCATAGGGGGTTTGTATATTTCCTTTTCCTAACAAACCACGTATTTATTTTTTTCGGGATCCTAATTTCACATTGGGGATGTATTTCTTGTATAAACATCAGCGTTACTTAATTGATGAAAAATAAGACCAATAAAGGCATCATCAGGTACTTTACAGGTGAAATGAAACCATGGTCGTCAATAAATGATGTATTTATGAAACGTACAGTTGTTTTTCCTTGGAGTTTCACCAAGTACCGACGGTTTCGAGCGTTGTTTCCCCCAGTATTAGAATTCTTGGCTCTGATCTCGATCACACCAGAGGTATCATTGGGTGATGTGCCAAAAGAAAGAAGTCTGGGGGGTTAGGATACTCGACTCGTAATCTGCAGATCGTGGGTTCTAATCCCGTCACCAATCTTATGGTGTTTACTGACACTTTTTTACCAGACGTTATCGGTTTGTTTGGAAGAGGATTTGATTTGATCTGAATTAGATCTGGGTTGTTGTTTTTCAGTCTGTTGGATTAAAGTTTCGACTTGGAACTGTTTACATAATTCTGTTAAAATTTCAGTTTGTTTTAAACAGGGGTTTCTTGTTGGGTCAATCCAAATACTAAATAATAAAAAATGGTTTTTCTGTGTAGCTTGTAATTCACTTTCGTAGGTCCGCTCTTATTTCTTAGTGCATATAATAACAATAACATTATTGTATAAGCTCAATAAGCAGTTAATTATAAAAATATTTGAAACTATACAATTGAAATGATGTTTATAATTTATAAAGTGAATGTAAATAAACACATTTAGATGGCAACTGAATGTAATTAGTGAAATCATAACGTGAAGGTAGTGTTTCTTCTGCTGTGGCACAACACTAGAAACCTGGATTCGATACCCGTGGTGGGTAGAGCACAGATAGCCCATTGTGTAGCTTGGTGCTTAACTTCAAACAACAACAACAACTACAACAGTATGTACACATTGGTAGAAATTACTCATCAAATCGAAACGTAAATATTATTTATTACGGTACACATTTAGGTGCTGCTGACCGGAAGTTAGTCAAGTCGTAACGTAACTATTATTTATTACGGTACACATTTATGTGCTGCTGACCGGAAGTTAGTCAAGTCGTAACGTAACTATTATTTATTACGGTACACATTTAGGTGCTGCTGACCGGAAGTTAGTCAAGTCGTAACGTAACTATTATTTATTACGGTACACATTTAGGTGCTGCTGACCGGAAGTTAGTGAATACTTTTATCGTGGAAGATTTTAATCCGAGAAATACCTAAAGTTGCTGTTGGAAATATAGTAGCGTCGTCAGGTGCTGTTGGAAATATAGTAGCAGTGTCAGGTGCTGTTGGAAATATAGTAGCATCGTCAGGTGCTGTTGGAAATATAGTAGCAGTGTCAGGTGCTGTTGGAAATATAGTAGCATCGTCAGGTGCTGTTGGAAATATAGTAACAGTATCAGGTGCTGTTGGAAATATAGTAGCAATGCCAGGTGCTGTTGGAAATATAGTAGCATCGTCAGGTACTGTTGGAAACATAATAGCAGCGTCAGGTGCTGTTGGAAATATAGTAGCAATGTCAGGTGCTGTTGGAAATATAGTAACAGTATCAGGTGCTGTTGGAAATATAGTAACAGTATCAGGTGCTGTTGGAAATATAGTAACAGTATCAGGTGCTGTTGGAAATATAGTAGCATCGTCAGGTGGTTGTGTAAAGAAGGGAAGCAGTCTAACAATAAAATCACATTAACAACAGAACCGTTGTTTCTGTTATATGTAAAGAAAGGGAAGCAGCCTAACAATAAAATCACATCAGTTAACTCTTCCCTAACCTTGCTGTCATCCCTCAAGTCCCATTATTTAAACACATCTGTCTGTGGGTTCTTTAGAACGTTGGTTTATATATGAATACAGAAGATTTGTAAACATAAATCCCACCAACACTGCAAGTAAGTACACTAATTATTGCTGTGTGTTTTACACATCCCAATTGTCATATACGCTGGCGCTATGTTTCCTGAAAACATAAATCTGGAATTTTCACAACTTTTTCTCGAAATTTCATCACAAAAAAATTTCTTATGATGTATTACGTCTTATGTCAGCGACGTACGGTTTAGTTGTTCCAAAATCAGAATAAAATACAACACAGTCCATTTGTTTTCTGCAAGGCAGGATTGTGCATCAAACGTTGTAGCAAGTCTTAAAAATCCAGCCCAATGAATCATTCTACCGAACATCCACCTCGTGTATTGAAAAGTCAAAGTTCACGCGGATTATAAAAGACGTGTAGAAAATGGGTTTCTAATGTGGATCTCAGTTTTTACGAATCTGGTTGTATGCAAGATAGTGGCTCAATGTCAGGGCTACCTTTACGTGGACCACGGTCCAGAGGAAAAAGTACATATTACATATCGACGACTGCCATCAAGTCCTGCAGATTGCGCTACTTATCAAGCGGTAGACGACGTAATATTTTTTTTAATAGTCTACCATATCTAAAATTGGAGCTCCACATTGATATCCCAGGCCTTCGTCTCATGAATTTGTTATACCTCCCGTGTATTTTTAGAATGTAGAGAAGAAAAAAAAAAACTCGCCAGCTTAAACTCAGTATAAGAAGACTTGTTTACATTTTTCTCGACTAAAACGTTTCGACAATAGTAGTAAAGGAATATAAACAATTATTAAAAACAGGTCGAGAAAAAACAAAACACAAATACTTCTGAACCGAACGATATGGTTTTCAATTTCATTCCCAAGACCGGAAGTAAGTAGAAACAAGTAAAGCACGCAAGGAAGAAGGTAATGAGAAACCAGCTGTCATTCGTTGTATCATGACTTTTTTTTTATATATATAATGGTGCAAAAACTGGATACGTCTCATGAGTTCGAAATGCATTTTTTATTAAAGCTTTTACTTAAACAAAACGAGGTTTAATCTTAAAGGAGTTTTGTTTGTTTGTTTGTTATTTATACTACCAGCTTAGTTACACAAACTTACTTCAAATAAAAGGTTCTCTAGTTTTACAGAGGAATTCAGCGGAGACGAAGCGGGCTATAAATAGTTCCACGGCTTTGTAGTCGACAATAGAAAATTTATCACAATTGTAGTAACTCTATAACCATAAGCCTAGCTCTATCAGGAAAGTAGTAACTCTATAACCATAAGCCTAGCTCTATCAGGAATGTAGTAACGATATAACCAGATGCCTAGCTCTATCAGGAATGTAGTAACTCTATAACAATAAGCCTAGCTCTACCACGAATGTAGTAACGATATAACCAGATGCCTAGCTCTATCAGGAATGTAGTAACGATATAACAATAAGCCTAGCTCTACCACGAATGTAGTAACGATATAACCATAAGCCTAGCTCTACCACGAATGTAGTAACGATATAATCATAAGCCTAGTTTTACTACGAATGTAGTAACGCTATAACCATAAGCCTAGCTCTATAAGGAATGTAGTAACTCTCTAACCATAAGCCTAGCTCTACCACGAATGTAGTAACGATATAACAATAAGCCTAGCTCTATAAGGAATGTAGTAACTCTCTAACCATAAGCCTAGCTCTACCACGAACGTAGTAACGATATAACAATAAGCCTAGCTCTACCACGAATGTAGTAACGCTATAACCATAAGCCTAGCTCTACCACGAATGTAGTAACGATATAACCAGATGCCTAGCTCTACCACGAATGTAGTAACGCTATAACCATAAGCCTAGCTCTACCACGAATGTAGTAACGATATAACCAGATGCCTAGCTCTACCACGAATGTAGTAACGATATAACCAGATGCCTAGCTCTACCACGAATGTAGTAACGCTATAACCATAAGCCTAGCTCTATCAGGAATTTAGTAGCGCTATAACCAGATGCACTGGTACTAATTTCCAACAGCACCTAACATTACTACTGCATTTCCAACAGCACCTGGCATCACTACTATATTTCCAACAGCACCTGGCACTACAACGGCATTTCCAACAGCCCCTGACGCTGCTACTATATTTCCAACAGCCCCTGACGCTGCTACTATATTTCCAACAGCCCCTGACACTACAACGGCATTTCCAACAGCACCTGACGCTGCTACTATATTTCCAACAGCATCTGACGCTACTACTATATTTCCAACAGCATCTGACGCTACTACTATATTTCCAACAGCATCTGACGCTGCTACTATAGTTCCAACAGCACCTGAAATTGCTACTATACTTCCAACAGCATCTGATGCTGCTACTATATTTCCAACAGCACCTGACATTGCTACTATATTTCCAACAGCACCTGACACTGCTACTATGTTTCCAACTAACAGAAACAACGGTTCTGTAGTTAATGTGATTTTATTGTTAGGCTGCTTCCCTTTCGTTACATATAACAGAAACAACGGTTCTGTAGTTAATGTGATTTTATTGTTAGGCTGCTTCCCTTTCGTTACATATAACAGAAACAACGGTTCTGTAGTTAATGTGATTTTATTGTTAGGCTGCTTCCCTTCTTTACATATAACAGAAACAACGGTTCTGTAGTTAATGTGATTTTATTGTTAGGCTGCTTCCCTTTCGTTACATATAACGGAAACAACGGTTCTGTTGTTAATGTGATTTTATTGTTAGGCTGCTTCCCTCTCTTTACATATAACAGAAACAACGGTTCTGTTGTTAATGTGATTTTATTGTTAGACTGCTTCCCTTCTTTACACATAACAGAAACAACGGTTCTGTAGTTAATGTGATTTTATCGTAATTTATATTCTTGATGTGTTTTAAAATTATCCCATGCAATGATTGCGAACATTTTTTAATATAAAGTGTTGAACCTGTGATTGGCAGAATGTGTCGGTCTGTGTAACTCCATAAATGGAATGAAATGAGTGTATTTAGACTATACATATTGCGAACCGTGGTGTCTGTCCGAGCGTTCGTCTGTTTCTTGCTTGAAAAGCTGCGCACGCAGATAAAGGTCAACATTCACTTTTGAAATAACGGGTCAACAGGCATGAATAATGTTGATACTAAATTTTATTTCGCAAGCAGGATATTCTGGACTAAATTGTTAGGAATTAATCACACTATCATTCACATTTCAAAACGTGACTTAAAGAATAAAACTGTAGATGTTGTTGTTGAGCGGCTCTTTGCGTGACTGAAATGTTCAACAATTACTTTCCCTTGTGGGCAGTATAAGTAGCTCAGAGATTTGCCCTAAGTGTAACACAATTAACCTTTTTGAAGTCCATGAAATAATTTAAATTGATAGATGAAATAACAGATGAACTTAAACTTTTCGTGTCACTGGGGACGGGTAATTTTACTTGTGTGTGTGTGTGTAT
>NW_013674568.1:0-4813 GCF_000517525.1 Limulus polyphemus
AAAGGACTTGTGTCGCTAAAGTTTCGTCGGAACGAATTTACGGAAAATTAATTAACATACGGAGACGTAACAATATCATAATTCAGAAGGTTCCTTCCATCATAAATAAAAGAAAATGTGAAGAACATTATTATTTAAAAAATCAGATAATTTACTTAATAAAAGGTGAATTGTTATATACTTATATAAGTTTGTTTGTTTGCAATTAAGCACAATGCTCCACAACGAGTATCGAAACCCGGATTCTAGCGTTATAAGTCCATAGACACGCCGCTGTGCCACTGGGGGACGTATATATAAGAAACTCGAATCCTTTATTTTTTTTACAAGGATATATATACACACACACAAATATATTGTTTGATATACCGATAGAGGACGTTTTTTATTTACATTTCGCACTTCAAAAAGGTTTAGTTTTATAAAATTAATTTCGTTTGATAGTAATCAAAAATTGGGCTTTAGAAAACATAAATGCGTTATATTCAGATTTAGAAACACATTAAGTTAAGTGTAATTCTTTCAAGTTAATTATTTTATGTTGTTGACCGAAGTAAGGTGCTGGTGCTTCTTTTCGACCATCAGTTACAACTTACATTTTTAAGATGCACAACGTACTTAGGACTTATGTGGTGATACTGATAGGCAGGTGTACTAAATTAGTACTTGTAGTACCATTGACTGTAAATTGAAATAAAAAAATTGTTTTAGAATTGGAATTATATTTTCTTTCCAATGGATGAACTTAATTTGAAAAGCACCAGTAAGTATTTCTTTTAACATTTGGTGGTAAACTGAATGAAACTGAAAGTAAGAAAAAGATTGTTTATATAAAATTAAAAACTAGTACTGAGTAGAAGTAGTATAACTATAATATTAATAGTATTCTATCTAATGTTAATAGTTAGTGCTGTCTGTGTCACTATCAGTAGCAAAAATCATCGATTAAATTACAAATTGTGTTGTCTTAGTTAAGAACAACTTGTTGATATAATAAGTTAATTAGTCTAGGATTAACTTGTCACTCTAAAAGTCCAAGTCAAACTTCAAAGTAATGTAGTATTTTCAGGTAAAACTGTACTCCCAACACCAATCAGATAATTGAACTCAGAAATAACATAATGGATTCAATCAAGAAACAGAAGGGTGTTCTGTAGATGTTAATTTGAATAAATTTTTTAAGTTGCATGAGAAATAAACAGGTTGAGCACATTTGAAGGAAAGTGAAAACCGTCTTTATTTAGAGCATGTGTACCTATGTATACAATGGACAGTTGCCTGTATTGTATCAGTGAATAGCCAATCTGCTTTCTGTCTCTCAAGATGAATCTCTGCCAAATGTAATATAAACCAAGTGGAACTTGACAAAACATTATGACCAAATACAACAGATAAACTTGCTTTCTTTGTCTAGTCAACAGCGTCACCTCATGATATTTGTACTCTCACAGCATTAATTTGCTGTTAAATTTAGTTAGTCAACAAAAGATATTACAGTGCCAATCCTTTTAACCTGGATTCTGTATGTTATTGGAATATCCTATTGGACAGAATAGATATTACTTGCTTTGGAGAATAAAGTAATTAGAACAAGATAATCTTAATGATTTTCTGGATTATATGTTGCTGCCATTACAGAAAAAAAACTAAATAACCACAGAAAAAATTCTATATCACTAAAGGAATTAAAAAACATGACATGCCTTCATATCACACATTTCCTCTTTTCTGTTTCAGACTTTTCCTCAAGGCAACAATTAAGATTTAACACCAATAACTTTTAAATTCATGACCAGGTCAAAAAGCATGTTACAACTTTTTAACAATGAATTACAACTTACTACATGAAATAACCCTTTAACAGCAATTGAAAAATATAATGCTTTATAATAATAAAAGGTAAATTCCATTTACGTATGATTTGAAATTCTTGAATACATGATTTAAAACACAGTACAGAATAATGGTAATAAAAAGAAAAACCATTTAAGTACATTTCAAAATTGAATCCTACTGCTGGATAAAGCAGTGATGAAACAAACCCTTGTTAGTATATAAATTAAATACTACATAAAAATTAAGCCTAAATGAAAAGCCTTTCACAACTCAATACTCCTTGATACGAAAATATAAAAAAGAAAAACCATTTAACATTGAAACACGTAGCACAGAATTACCTTTATCAATGAATGTAATAAAATAAGATTGTTTAAAATAGAATATGAAAACATCTTTCAACAATGAACATATTACTACCCTTTAAAGAAAAACAGGCAGTACACACTTACAAAGACAAAAGTAACCTTTAATGAAGATAAATAACTACCAAAATAATAAATAAAATAAGATTACCTATCTACTATCTAATAGACTTAACAGAAATTTAAAATAAAATATAACCCTTTATTGAATGAAATATGCAGAAAAATATAATCCTTTACATTAAACAAAACATTATCTGTCAAATAATAAAACAACTTCATGAGATACTTTGAAGTTTGATTTGGGCCCAGGCTAATTAACTTATTAATTTGTTACCTAAAAGGCTAACATTTAAATAGTTCTTTTTTTTTATTATTTGTAATGTTATATATTAAGTTAATCCCAAAACATCCTGTACTTTTTTGTGTCATCCACTTTTCTAGCCTTATCTCCTGAGTCAACACGACTTACCTCTCAGTATCTTGTGATGGAACAGATGCGTGGTCATTATAGCTTGGTCAATAGAGCTAAAGGTTAGATAATTCTTTTATTTATATTTGTACTGAAGATGTTAAGAGCAACAGCAGAGTGCGTATAGCTTTTACTAAATCAGAGCTGCCAAGTTGGACTGATAAAATTTCTGGAGATTTGTTGAGTGGAGCAAGTCTGAAACACTATCTGGAGGGTTTGCTATCTGTATTAGTCATGCCAGTATCAGATTCTGACCAAAAGTCCCAGTAACCAGTCAGTTTCTCTCAGAAATTTTCATTTCAGGCAATGGTAAATGCAGTCTTCTCTGGTAGCAGAGATACAAAGGGGCAGTACTCATGGTACTACTATGGGTGGTATATATCGATTGTAGTTCTCATGGATATAGAAAAGCCAGTTCATTGCTTGTATGGAGTCTGGGTGAAAAAAAAAAAGTTGATGAATAATTTCAAAATTCCAGGAGATTTTTAAAAACTTCTGGGGGAAGAGGTCAGTCCTAATTTCTGGAGACTCCCAAAAATTCTGAGACCTGGCAGGTCATCTAAATTGATTTATACAAAGCTTTAGGCTTCTAAAAACTAGTTCATTCATTTAGGACAGTAAGACTAAAGATAAGTTTAAGATACAGAAAACTCAGATACAATTCTAGTTAAGGCAGTGCTATTTTTACAATAGCTGAAATCTTCAAGGCATTTAAATGGAGATTGGATGAGTATTTTGAGGATTATGGTTGTGTATAGTAAAATGCAATTTTAAATGTCATTTGGTGTTGGCTGTTTATGGAAAACGGGATAACCCAGATTATTATCCCCTGTCCATGAGACTTTGCATATTTTTTTTTATACTGTATGGTTCAAACATTATAGTAGTAGTTTAAAAATCAAGTAGACAGAGATACATGAAATTGAAGATCACCATATGAAAGAAGAGTAATAGATGATATTATTGAAAGTTTAAAAGATTATCTGGAGGATCAATAGTAAACACTTCTGATTTCATTGTGCTGTATGCTGACGACTTTAGGATGAGAGGACCTAAGTTTGAAATTTGTTAAAGACAGGCTGGTCTACATTTATGACAGTTTTATTTTTCCTACAGGGTGATTAGCTTATGGAATGAGTTGTTGTCATTGATGATTTCCTAAAGGATGGGTTTAAATTTTTACTTAAGGGTGGATGTGCAAGGATAGCCATAAAGGACCAAATAATCCCCATTTTTTGTATCTTCTAAGATATAAAGCTAAGATTGTGTCTGTTTGTTCCCACCTTGCAGCCATCTGTTCCTTATACGTTTCCACATTTCTTGATCAATCAACACCAAACTTGACAAAGTGAAACAGGAAAACATGAGGAAGGTCATGAAGGGGGTGGGGTGAATCCCCCATCTAATTTCAGAAAAACTACCAAATCAGCACAACTTGACACAGTGATACAGCATGACATGTAGAGGGGGGGTTGGGGGGTTTGACCCCCATCTAATTTCATATTGATATAATTCTTGAAAACAGAATGTCTTTCTTTTCAGTATTGGTACCTTTATGTATTTTTATTGCACTTTTAACACTCTCAAGATTCTATTTAGATATTCTAAGAGTGCTGTGTGTGTGTGTGATTGAAATATCATTTTTGTAGGATAATAATAGCTATTTCTTAACTCCCACAAACAGCTTTCTCATAATGTAGACAAAGCTCTTAGTTTCTTTAATGGTACTATAAAAAAAAGCATGTAAGCAGTTTTTGATATATATATATATATATATCAAAGATAATAAATTTATTTCATAATCAGTAGTATAAATTTGTAGTATTGGTGTGATTTCTTAAAATGTTTTGTGAAAAAGCATGTTAATGTTTAATTTTGTACTTTATCCTATTAGTTATTTATGTTCTAATAAATAATTTAATAGCTTTAATACAGTGTTATTTTATATAATAGGAAGAATTAAAATTTACCATTTATCGTTTGTGAATTATTTAATTAATTAATGCATATCAATAATTTTAACCATAATAAATAAAGGAATTGTACATTTGGTATGTAAATATAATATATTAATTCCAAGAAAAGTCTGAAATTGCCTGTTTTTTGTTATTTTTTAGCATCTATCGACAATACTCCTCCG
>NW_013674568.1:5813-12403 GCF_000517525.1 Limulus polyphemus
TTCTTTTTTTTTTTTTGTAATTCTTATTTGTCGAATTTCATTTCTTTGCCCAGCTGTCTCCATTGTATTCCTCCTCCCCCTGATAATCTGGGTTGATGTTATATGGCTTTTATCCTCATTATCTTCCCATGTTCTTTTCCTATTTTTTGATCTTGCCCTTTACTCCTATTTCTCATATAGATCTGTTTCCTTCTCATATTCTCATTCCAGATTCCAGGCCTTCCTCTTTTTTTAGTCTTCCCTTTACTAAAAGTTTAGTTTATCACTCTTATTCTTCTCAGTGACTATCACACACATATGACTCTGTGGGTGCCTATCTCTTCTCCTATTGTTGAGTTTCACTTTGTACCAGCAGTTGTTTCCATTTTTCCATCTTAATCTCTTTCCTCATTCCTCTTCTCTTCCCTCCAAACCCATCTATAGCCTTTTTTACCCATTCTGCAGTTGACCATATTGATGTGTGAGACACCTTCCAACACATCTGTTTCAGCCTGTCCTTCCTTTGTTTTCTGTACTTTATCCAAGTTTTTCATGTGTTCACCCTTCGACTCAGTGTTGGCTCCTTTTATATTCTTTTACATCATGAAGACATTTGCTTGCTATATTCTTGGCTTCTGGCTGGAATATCTTTTTTTGGACTATCTCCTTCTAGTAGCCCTTTCTTGGATGTTTCCTCATCTGATACTTCCCTTCCTTTGCTATGGTTACTCGATTGTCAGGGGTGAATAATCCTGGGTTCTATGTCCTTTCTCACACCGATTTAGTATTTGGTACTTTGGACCTTTTCTTCTTCTCAAGGCAAGGTGACCACACTCAATACCAGTCCTTACTACATAGTAATTGTGCCCTCCTCTTGCAGTTGGTGTAAGTCCTGTAGAGTCTGACAGTAGAGTTGAGGTGTATACAAGTATCCATATTGCATAATTATGTTCCCTCTTCCCACAGCTAGAGTCAATCTTGTAGAACCTGATAGTGGAGTTGAGGTGAGCATTGCTACTTATTACAAGTGCCCTACTCTTATAGCTGGTGTCAGTATTGTAGTGTATGATGGTAGAATTGGACACACAAGATACGTTCTGAATGAGCCCTGAACACTACACATTGGTTAGCCGATGACTTGTGTTCAAGTACTCAGACATTCATGTACCAATTCCACCCATTCTCTGACACAACTTTGGCTTCTTTACCTCTTCACTTTTCCTATATTGGTAAAGAGTATACCCTGGATGAGACAAGATTCTGGCTTCCATAAAACTCTTCATTCCTTTAGGGTATGTCCCCATGTATCTCCTGCAGTGGACCTTGTAGACCCATGGTTTTCTTTCTTGATTTTCTTTGTCCTTTATTGTGAGGGGCTAACCTTGAGGACTTGGCACAGTGCCTGGACTAAGCCTGTCCTACTTTATGCATTTCCTTACCACCTCTCTCTCTATATCTCTCTCTTTATGATTGATGTATTTTTTTTTCAAGGAGGGCAGGTCTTTTGACATTTGAATGCTGGAGAAGGGTTCACTCCTCATCAGTGTGATCAACCTTCTTTCTCTTTGTTGGGCATGATCTCTTTTCTGCCCCTACAGTGGTTCACTTGGTCATGTACCACTTAGTTTATTCCACAGTGTTTCCTCACTCCAACTGTCCTTGATTCTCTCATCACATGTCTTTTGCTTTCATGGGTTCATCATCCACTTCTGAGCCTATTATCTTTATTTTCCAACTGTTTCAATCTATGTGGTGGCTCTCCTCTTTCAGCCAGTCTGTATTCTATAAATGGAGTGGCCTTTACAAATCCAGGTTTTTCATAGGGTTTACTCCTGTTTGGACACATCCCTCGTGGATGCTTTTACCACCCTTCTCATCTCTGGACTTACTCTCTTATGATTCTCTATTTTTCATCCTTTTGCTTTGACTATCAATTTTCTCATCCAGGCATGTTCTATCCTCTTTCTCGATACCTACTTCTCGATTTGTCTCCTCTTTCTGGACCCCTGTTGACATACTACTTTCTTTTTTGGCCCTATTATTGGCATTTCTTTGACCACCTTCACCTTGATCTGCTTGATATTTGGACACCTTTTCTTTTCCTCATTATCCCTTCTCTCTCTCTTACCTCACTCTCCCACACTTTATTTTCTCATTGACATATATCTTCCCTCCACTCTCATCAATGGATTCTGCCCAATTTGTTGCCCTTTGTGCTGGGATTTCCACTAATGTGGCATTATTTTTGTTGTGGATCCTTCCTCCACCACTTTTCTCCCTGTAGTAGTTCTGTGCATCACCTTGCTCACAGATTTGCTCACAGATACTTCTCTCCATAGTTGGGGAGCATATGTACATCATCAGGAAGCTTTTGGACAATGATCTCAGATCAAAATATCTTACCATATCAACATATAGGAGCTTCTGGCAGTACAGCATTCTTTGGTTCATTTTCTTTCTCTGATACTGAACTGACACATTCCAACAATTCCACAGTTGTGACCTATATCAATCACTAAGGGGGCACTTATTCCCTTTGTGGTCAAACATTAGAACTCCTTTATAGGGCCTACAGAATGCAGATAAATCCCCTTGCGTGTCATGTTCCGGGTGCTTTTCACCTTGCGGCAGATTGTTTTTCAAGACCCGATTAGGTTTTCAGGTGGCTATGCAATAAGCAAGGTACTCCTCATCTCAGTGGGTTTACCACTTTACTCAAACACCAAGTTATCTCTTTTTAAATCTCCAGTTCCTTATTCTCAGGACCTGGCAGTGGATGTACTCAGACAGGACTGGACAAACTTTACATTTTGCATTCCTTCTGGTTTTATAGACTTTCTCACTGGACAGTTCTTCTGGATTGCAATGTCAGTATTGTTCTTCACAGCCTTCCACTCCTACAGTTTGAATTTTGTCTTCTTGTTCCCTGTTTCACCTATTCATTCAGACTTATTCCTACTCCTTTTAGTGTGGGCAGCATTGATCTAATATATTTGCCATTGGTGTTTCACAGACTTTTTTCCATTCCACATGTGTTCTACTTTATCTGGATCAATCTTTCCTACCTCAAACTTCAGTAAATCAGGAGTAACATTCTTTCTTCTCACCAATTTCACTTCCATCTATTTCTCAATTTTATTATAGGTCTGATCTGGATAGAGTACTATGTCCAGTATGTGATCTTCAAGTAACTTTTGTAATTTTATGTTAAATTACAAACTTTCATTAATTTAATTAATTAGTTGCTTATAATTAGTACTGACTTAATCTGGAATTCTTCAATTTGTACATCTTTTCATTCACATGACATGATGTGGACAAGTAAATTTTTCAGAAAGTAAGTATTCTGTACATTAATAGCAGCTTTTTGATCTCCTAAGCCAAGTAATTAGCTTCTAGAATCTACATTTCATTACTGAGTTGTTCCTACTCTATTTATTTATTCAGAGTGCAAATTGTAACAGTCTTTATTATTTTCAGAGAAAAACCAAAGGAAAAAAAAAGAACTTCAGAAAAATTTTAAATCCTGGTCCAGACCATGTTCTGCTGTAGAAGTTGAGGTAAATACACTGTTTGTTTCAACCAATGACAAACATATTTACACTTACTTAGGTTTACCTACTGTACTAATGATATATTAAAAAACATGATATCTTTGATTAAAGTTAATAATGTTCTAACAGATAATTTTGGACAAGTTTTAAAGAGGAAAAAAAAAGAGAATTATGCTCTTTGATAAAAATCAAGACTAAATCCAGGAAAAAAATAGTTTAAAATCTTTTTTTACACCAAAAATAATAAATAACATGACACATTAAAAAAAGAAAGTTTATCATGAACTATGATAGTGCTTCATATTAGGGTTTGTCCAGGAATTTCACAAAAATTCTAATAGAACTTATGGGCAAAAACCATCTTAAAAAGCAGACTTGTTCTTGAAACAACATTCAAGACCTTCTGTTGCAATGGCTAAGGCTGGTAAAATATTGATAATAGCAAAAAAGTTGATTTTCCAATTGCTAGACAAAATTCAAAATTCTTCCATTTGTTCTTCATATTATTATTATACTTGTTTTGCAAGTTTACAGAAAAAAAACAGCTATGAATATTAAAACCTGAGCAAACATTATAAAATGACTCCTGCACAGGCCATAGGACTATTTTTATGTTTATTGTTGAAAGAGGAGAGATTTCATCAGGTTTTTTCATTGATACTGGCCAAGTTTCTTTTCAAAGCCATTTACAAGCACTGAAGCCTACAGCAAAAATAGCTAAGTATACTGCACCAAAATCTATGCACAGCTACTAAACAAACAGCTGTGAAAGTTGTAGGCTATTCTTAAATTAATTTTTGAAAGTCCAGATTTCTGCCCTCTAAAATTTTCTAAGTTCTTCGTTGCTACCAACATAAGCTCTTTGAAGCCATTCAAGCATTGTAGAAATGTAGAAGCCATTTAATTAAGCACCATTATACTAGTTGGAAACACTTCATTTTATTAGAGTAAACAATGTGTATATTTATAACAATGTCTCCAGCCTCATTATTATTCCCTGAAATTGGGAGTGCATATTTTAAGAATATTTTATTATTATTATTTATATTTTTGTTTCATAAGCCTATGTCAAAATCAACTGGATATTTTGCACCAAAAGCTAGATAGATATACTATATGAAATGCTGCAAATAACCATGAACTATTTAAAAAGTTGATTATTTTTTCATTGAAAGTTTATTTACATGGCTATAAATACATAATATATGCAACGTTGTTGTGAACGGCTTTGTTTGTACTCGATGCTTGTTAAATGCGTGTTTACACACAAAACCACCTGGCTCAGTAAGTAATGGTTGGGTGGAAAAAGCCACTGCAATAAAGTGTTCAAAAACATGTAACATTCAACTGAATGCATATGCACATATGTAGCTATGAAATTTATTCTCCATAAATGGACATAAAAATTTAAGAAACAAGAGAATTAAAAATTGTTAATTCTAAAAGGGGAATAGGGATTGTCAAAAAGTGCAGAAACAAGTTGAATCAAAATGCAAATATTATATTTTGAAGCTTACAACTAGGTAAATAAACAGGAAGTAAACTAGGCTGGAAAATGTGTCTTATTTTCTTAAGCTACAAATTCCTATTTGGACTCCACTAAAATTGATAAGTACTGTAGACATGGAGTCAAAATAGAAATTTGTAGCTTGAGGCTGCACACACACATGTGCCTCCTCCAATGGACATTATATGTGTTCAGTGGAGGAGATGGGAACATGCCCAACAAACTGCGAGTACACTGATGTGGAGTGAATGCTCCCCCAGAGCCCATGCATCCAAAAATAACTTCATTCATAAGCATGTGAAAATCTAGACTGTGCAAAGGATGCAAGAAAATCTTCTTACCCTTCTCAGATATGGTCTGTAGACTGAATAAATGCAACCAGATGGAGTTGAAATCCTGCAGGAGACGAAACAACTAAGTGATGAAGATAATGGGAGATAAAAATGTGCGGATTCATCCACATGCCAGTGTGAAGGGATTTAGTCCAAATAATCAGTTGGTAGCTGTTTAAAAATTATAAGTAAAGTACATAAATTGTCAAACTCATGTCACTGTTCAGAGATGTATCTTGACAAGGAAGCATCTATGAAAATATGGAGATCTGAAGATGGTCAAATCACCAAGACATGTCCTTGAGAAGGAGAGAAGAAAGGCTCACAATTGGGGACAACAGATCCTGAGAAAGGTTCCCTCTTTTCATGGATCCATTAGTGATGATCCACTCTGACAATTCCATGCTCATTTGTAATATCAATCATCAGTGGATATCCATTTCAGGACTCTTTATTTCTATGTATTGGACCTACAATTTTGAGCTTATTCCCATCAAGTACCTTTCATAGCTTGTCATGTGCCGGGGGCTCTAAACCTGGTGGCAAATTGCCTCTCTCAGTCACACAGGATTCTATTCATTGAATGGTCTCTCCTCCCTCAGGTTTTCGTTGGGTTTGTTCTTAGCTGGACATGTCCCTCATCAATACTTTTGCAACTACTCTCAGCACCAAACTTCCATTTGTCAGGTTCACAATTCTTCATCCTTTGACTCTGGCAGTCAGTGCTCTCAGTCGGAACTGGTCTCATATTTTTGTGTATTCCTCTTTTTCTCCACCCTCATATCCTCAGTTTGATATAAAACACTCCTCATCAGGTCCTGTTTGTGTCCAGCTCCCTCTCTTGCTCCAAGCTGATGTTTCTTTTTCACCTAGCAGTGTCATTTGTTCATCTTTGTTTGTGAAATTTGTATGCAGGAATGGATTCTTTGATCGTGTAGCCTTCTTCGTATTTCGTACATGTCATTCTTCAATGTTTCTTTAACCTATCATGGTAAGAGGCAAGTTTTTCAGCATTGAATCATCCACCAATCCCTTCCTCTGGCCTTTTTTTTTACGTGGTTGTGTGACTATGGATTGTCAGTCTCCACCATAGCTGATTATCAGTTGGCTTTATCAACTAAATTTTAGCTTTCCCATTACTGCCACGTGTTTTCTTCCCCTTTCCTTTCCAATTTGTTCCAATTCTTCATCTTCACTAACTCCCATGTTTGACTATGG
>NW_013674568.1:13403-20104 GCF_000517525.1 Limulus polyphemus
CGATTCTTCATCTTCACTAACTCCCATGTTTGACTATGGTGTTATGTGGTTTTACACTACTCACATATGCTCCATTCAGGCTATTGGATTCTTGTTTTTTATACCTTCATTTTCTGAAGACATAACTTTCTTATCCTTCTCAACTGTGTTCACTGTCATTTGGGTATATATTACAATTGATGATGCCTACACACTCTTTCGCTGTACTTATTTACTTCTCTCTCCAGACTGGACATTTCTTTTGGCTACTTGGGAAGGTGATCATTCTTTTACTTTTGTATCTCCTTTTATTCTATTTCTCACTTCTATGCTTGTTCAGACCCTTGTTGTCTTCTGTGTGCAGTGTTATTTAGCACAAATGTCTCATTTTCAGGATTCCCATCATCATTTGTTTCTGCCATGGGACTTCTCTTTGTCTAGAGACCTGTTACCTCCTACACTTATTTGGATGTGTTTGCCAACTCCTCCAGGTGGTGTATTCTTCCCTGGATATTGATGCTCACATTCTTTTTCTTGTTTTGTTGCATAAAATTCATAACCTATCACTTTTTCTTGCATCTAATTTTCACCAATCCATGGATGGGATCCTTCACACTGGCATGTGGATGAATCCGCACATTTTTATCTCCCATTATCTTCATCACTTAGTTGTTTCGTCTTCTGCAGGATTTCAACTCCATCTGGTTGCATTTATTCAGTCTACAGACCATATCTGAGAAGGGTAAGAAGATTTTCTTTTTCACCACCCTCTTCCCTATTATAGCATTTAGCCAGGTGGCTGGTGTTGCCTACTAGAATATGCTTATTTTCCAAAATCTGCATCAGGCTATGACTAATGGAAAGCATTCAACCTACCTGCTCTAACTCTACCAGTGCCCACTGCTCAGATGGGGCATTCTACCAGACCACTAGAGTATCCTAATGGTATTAAACTTACTGAATTGCCCAATCCAAGCTGTACCATTCCATGAACTATCATTGAAAAAGCCATCACCAAGGAAGTGACTGGCCACTTCTTTGGCTTGTACTTGCTGACTTTTCATAATAGGGTTTCTCAGTCACTCATTTCACTGTCTTAAGCAAGTATCTCAATGTGATTTCCTCCCCATTCTTTTAATGTAGCATGGGAGACCCTTGCCACTTATTTCCTAGTCACTGGGGTGGCGGACCTAGGAGAGTTCCTTACTGATTATGTACAGTACAATATGGTGGGAAGTAGGACAGTGGTGGCACTGTCACCCCTCAAATAGCTAATGTGTCTTCCTTCTATTGCAGGATGGGTTTGTCACCCTTATATGTGTCTGTTTAGTTGAGTTAGACACACATTGTAGTTCTGATTGCATTCTAACCACACTACACTTTTTGGTTCACTGACCACTTGTTTAATGATGCTTGGTTAGTCATGTTAAAATTCTGCCCATACTTGTGAAACTTGGGGTTCTTATACTTTTCCCTATGGTTGAGATGAGATGTGGTTTCCCACAGGTGTACCTCTATAGATCCCCTGCCATCAGGTGTTGCATTGTATGGGCTTTCCCTTTAGGTACTTTTGGAAGGGAGCTGATTTAGAATTAATGTTAGCATGTGCCCCTCCACCTATTTCAGCGTGGGAATAGAGCTATTCTGCGTGAAGAGATGAGGTATTGCCTCAGAAGTTCCATTTTCCTTACCTATGCACATCTTTCCACCTGTACTTCCCATTTCTGATGCATTTTCTTCTTGCTTCATCTACGAATGAAGTTCTTTTTGGATGCATGGGCTTTGGGGGAGTAACTGTGCAAGGAGGTTGTGTCACCCTTCTATTGGTGGAGGACTATCATTGCATGACAGTGTCATTATGCACTAGCACATTTGATGTTTAACACTTAATTTTTAGGTGGGAGTTAGGTTAAGCCCAGTGGTATGCAAATCTCTTATGTAAAGACGTGAGGGATCAAGCTATTCTATGTGAAGGGATGTGTATCAATTAGAAATACATTTTCAGTCAAGGAAAATATTAACTTTAAACTCCAGTTTGTGATTCTTTATACTATACAGGGCATCACAGACAGCAGAAAAAAATGTTCTTTATTGTAGAATGTAGCACATTTTTCAAAAATTAATAAACAATGTTTTGCATTGTAGAACGTGACATAGTTATTAATAATAAATAAATGTTTTGTATTGTGGAATGTGACAGAGCTCTGAATATTAAATTGATGTTTTGTGGAATAGGATACAGTTGTTATTAATAAATAAATGTATTATAGGATGTGACAATTGTCAGTAGTAAATAAAAATGTTCTATGTTGGGTTTGCAGAGTCATCAGCATTCACAGGATCTACAAGAGTCACCAGAAAGAGAAAAAACTGAAATTTTCAAAGTACAAAGAAATATAAAGAGTCCTGTCTCTTCACAGAAGTCTAGTGTTGCTGACAAAATTTCTTGGTACCTTGAGGCATTAGATCAAGGAGTCCTTGCTAAAACATGGCCAGGAAAATGTCCAATCAGCACAAGCAGGCTAGTGCATACTAATAGTCAGTTATCTCTGTCAACCAGTTTTGGGTCCATTCAGAGGGAACAGGGAGATTTGTTGGATGGTCATTTCGATAAGTTTACTTTCCAGACAGATCCTTTCAAGCCACATCTCCTTAAAGACAATCATGCACAGTCTAGACTTCGTACCATGAGGTGTTATAGTCCACCACGAAGGATAAAGTCAATTCATGCTCGAAATAATGTGAGTAGTTTTCTTTCAATTGCATGTTGTTTAATAGTTTGTCAGAATTAAAATGAAATAAAAAAATAATTCAAAGTGAGTTACTTTCTGTGCATATTTGTATTATAATGTAGTTTCTTAAGTCAGTTGTTCCCAAACTAGGTTTTACGAAATTGTTTCTGAAAGGTTTTAGGATATGTAAAAATATCCTTTAGAAGCTTCTTTGACACCAGACAAATCACTAGTTTTGGCAAGAATTATCTTTATTGCAATAAATATTGCTTTAATATGTTAGTTATATTCAAGTTTTTTTTTGAAGGAACAAGTGACTCTCATAGTGACTGTTATTTAAATCATCAGGTGAGGATCCTCAGATCTTTGGGTCTCAAGCTGAAAGTTTGGAGGATCCCTGTCTTAGGTTACTTTTCTTGGACTATCAAAACTTTGATCAGCTTGAAATTATGATTAGTTGTCAGTTATGTATTTATGGGAGAGCTGGGTTATTTATTCAATATATAATTGATAAGCAATGACCATCATGTTGTCCAATCTATTAATCAAACTTATGATTTAAGTGATTAATGTCACAAAAATAATCAAATAAAAATTAGTGTTTCTAATTATTAATATTTTCAGTTATTTCAATAATTGATTAATTGAAATTATGATTAAATTGATTGCCACAAAATAATCAAAATTAGTTCCAGTTATTCAAGTAATTACAATACAGTAATACCTCAATATACAAAGTAGATGCATTCCTGGAGCTTTGTTTGGATATTGAAACTTTGTAATTGAATAATTTATAACATTACTATGAAGATGTGTTCTCAGCCTTCATAACTTACCATTTCATACTATAAACACCTCTTAATTTACCATTAACTTGTTTTATTAAATGTATATTATTCTAAAACAAGTGGACTGTGTGTTGCTTGTTTATTGACATTTATTACCAACAAGTCACAGACACCTATTGTAAAGAATCTTACCCAACACATTAAACTTGACAGCAGAGATGAATGTTAACAAACAGTATATGACCATCTCGATGCACAACACTTAACTTTCTCAACACGTAGTCAGGTGAATTGACCGACCATGTGATCACTTTGTACTTCTTATAGTTTTGATACCACTAATTTTTAATATAGTATGTATATCTTCACAAAATATGGCAGTCTTTCAGTAAACATTACAAGTGTTTTATATGCAAAAAAATCAGGTTTTTTAATGAAGTATTTTTCCTAAAGAATTGTCTGTGAATATATTGTCTTTTTTTTAGTAGTCCAAGTGCAAAGTGATTTTCATGTTAAGATTAAAAATTCTTCCAATACAATACATATCTCCTCTCACACAAAAGCTTTTCCTGATCTTCATCTGCCCTCTAATGCATTAACAAAATGTATTCCTGCTTGACTCACTAGCCTTTATACTCCTCAGTTCAAGCTGCTCATTTAGCATTCATAGTACATGCAATGACCCTCCATCAATAGAAGCATGACACACACTCCTGGATCAGCTGGCTCCTTCTATGTTATTTTTTGGATACCTCACTTTCTTGATTGGCACTATATAAGTTGGATATTTTTTTTCTTAATTTCAGTTTTCAATACTGACTACACATAATATATTTTTAATGTGTGTGCTTTTCTTCTACCTTGCATTATGTCATGATACAGGTTTTCATTCTCTGTTTCACAGACATTAATGTGTTTTCTACATTTCCGATTTCTCGTGATTCCCACCATGGTTATTTCTGTTTCTGGGAGCACACTTTTTTCTTACACAGGCCATGGAATTGATGTTAGCTGCCTAGGTGGTAGGAGCCCTAGTTTGTCGAGTGTTCACTTCCTCCATGTGGCCTGGCCGTTATTATCCACGATGGCTGAAGCATATTCCAGCTTTTATGTATATTTGAGACATGGGTGATTTTGCTAGTTTTATTTTTTTTTTGATCCAGTTGCCGTACCTGCAAGTTTTTCAATTTGTCCTTCTCCTTCTTTTCTCCTATTACTTCTGGCTCCCCCAGTGGCTTGAAGGTAAATATCTTGACTTGTATACTACAAACTGTGTTGCTATATCTATGGTAGGCATGGCTCGGGTGTCCATTTTGTGGCTTTATCCTTATTTCCACACTTGAGCATTCAGTATTTCATGTCATCGTTGTTCTGATTTTGGTAAGTTGGATATTTATATGTACTTTGTTGTCTTCATCATTTTCAATAGATTGTTGGTTAGATATTAGTTGGTATTTTGTTTTCTTGGTATATTTAGACTGTTTGTAAGTTTGATATTATTCATTCATTTGTTGACTAGATGCATTTTGATGGTTTTTCAGTTTGGTATTAATAACTACTTTGTTCACAAGGTGTATTTAGCTGGTTTATAAGTTATATGTAAACAATATACATGACCGGTACTTTATGGATATCTCTGTAATAGTAATTACAATAATTATAAATAATATTCATTATACATAAATAAATAAATAGTAAGTTACTTATAATTGTAATTTTTTTCAATCATTATTAAATATATGTCTTATAATTCTCATATTAGTAAGTGTTAGACATTTTTTTATTATTTTCATTGCTACATCTCTGATGTGTTCCTTTATTTATGTTTTGTAGGGCTGAGCTTTGCTTTGGCTCTAATTCCTCTTTTTTTTTATACTAAACACTAGTTTTTCTCCATGTAATCTACAATTTGGGGCCCATCCCCACAGTACCCATATTGTAGTTATTTCTTTCTCGCAAGCAGTTAGTTAATACTTGTCTTATTTTGTTGTTTTCTCTCCTTTCAAATGCTTTGTAGCAGTTTCAAGAATACAACAGTGTTTTGTATTCTAATTTTGGTGTTGTTTTCATAGTGGTTCAGGGGGTTCATGTGCCTCGCTTCCCCTGGAATTTCTTTATACATGCTTTCGTCTTTCAGGGCATGGCTGTTCTATTTGGCCTTTCCCTACTTCCCTGACTCATTTGGTGTTGGGTTTTGTTGGGATGAGACATGCTACTTGTAGGGATTTGTCTCCCTACTTGTTCACTCTGTGAATTCAACTGGATCCATTTAGCCTGTTTTACATATTTTAGGTCCCATATCAAGGTGGCCATCTTATTTACTTCCATTTTGTCTTTTACTTGCATCTCGACATTCTTGCCCCTTTTCCTTGTTTTCCCATGCCAGTCTTGGATGTCAACATTTGCTCCTGGAGGAGACATGTCATGTGTTTTGGTTCTTCAATATGAGGGATTTTCTCTTTTCTCTGTTTTTGATTCTTTTCGGGTTAAATCTTGTGGAGACTTGGTTTCTTTGTTTTGTCAACTTTTGTGATACCTTCACTTCCATTCCATGGGTTCTATGGGGTTTTCAGAGTGTGGATCTATTCACTACCAGTGGCCATCTCGATTATTGTTTACCATTTCTTTCCTTCCTTCAAGGGATCATGTCTCATGAAGCTGGTTGCCCACTGTTGGGTGACACCTTCTTTTACTGGGAGCTATAGTGCCAGTTTTTCCAGTTCACCCGGGATTCTTCCTCTGAGCCTTTAGTTGTCCCCTTCTAGGCTGACATAGGAGGCCTGTAATCAACATCTCCTGTCTCCTTCAGTCTCTGGTTCTTCCTTGTTCCAGCAGGGTATTGTTACAGTCCCTTCACTGGGTTCTTAGATCTTGTCTGTGGGTGTCCTTGTTCGACATAGTAGTTGAATCCCTTCCTGTATTCTTTTGGTCTCCCAATTGGGGAGTGTATTTTTCTGTTCTGAGCTCTTCCATTTGGGTTTCCCTCAGATATTTTCCATGTTTTCATGACTAGTTACGAACTCTGTTGGTGGTCTACCAGTGTCAGTCATCTGGTCTCATCTTTCTCAGGACAAATGGTTTCCAACTTCTTCTTGTCTTCAGTCCACATCAATTTGCTCCTGGAGAAGACATGTCATGTGTTATGGTTCTTCAATATGAGGGATTTTCTCTTTTCCCTGTTTTTGATTCTTTTGGGGTATTT
>NW_013674568.1:20736-27011 GCF_000517525.1 Limulus polyphemus
TATATCATATATATACATATATATTATTCATACCTTCGGTGTATAGGACGAAAGCAGATTTTGACGTCAAATTTTGGGGTAAAAAAGTGCGTCTTATACACCAAAAAATATGGTATCTTGATACCCTGGATATTTCCAAGTATTGGACTTTGGCGTATTCATGCTGTGTTTCTCAGTATTGGTGCTTTTCATTGTTTGTAGAGCTCTGCCTCTTATCTTACATCTTTTGTGAAAAAAAAGATGGTTTTAGTGCTTTCCACTGACTTCCAAGTGGTCCTGTACTTCTGCAAGCAGGTGGGTATCTGGTTCTGGTTCTTTTTTTTTGTGTTTTTTTACTCTGGGGCTACAACTTCTGGTCTAGCGTACACAGGATACTGTTCTTGTCTTGCCTTCTTTCCAGTATTTTGAATCTTTTTGCAGATCGTTTCTACCGTCTTCACAGGGTCATTCCCATGCAGTGGTCCCTTCATCTTCCAGTTGTCTAGTAGTTATGCTCTCGTCTGGGCACTCAGCACATAGATGCATTTGCCACACATTTGGGTGGTATCCTGCTGTCTTTCTGGTGTTTGGTTCCTTGGCCTTTGGCTTTGGGTTGGTCTACCTTTTTTCTAGTATGGAGGGGCCTTCCATTTTATGCCTTACCACCTATATGTCTCCTCCCCTAACGTATTTCCTTCAACCACACCTCTCCATTTCAAGGTCTCTGGGTGGCTCAGTTTTACTGACTAAGCCTTGATTCTCCCTCCAGTGACCTCCACTGCCTTTGCCCTGTTTTCCATCCCTGTGCAGGTTCTGTGAGGCTATGTTGCTCATATGGCTTCCTTTCATGGTTCCTGTTGTTTTCTTTTCTGTAGCCTTTTAGTGTCTCATAACCTTTCCCCCATCACCATTATGGATTGGGTTCACGAACTTACTCAGTTGTTTACTTTTCCCTTTCCTCCATATGTTGCCTTCTTTATTGTGTCTCCTCTAATCTGTTTCAACATATCACCTTGTCTCTGATGGCTCATTTTTGTCATCCGCTGGAGAAGATTTTCTAGGCCAGACTTTGGACTACTGCTCATACTTTTGTCTCTCATTACCTGCTTCATCTGGCTATATCTTCTCTGGTGGATATAGTTTCCCTCCAGTAGATATTCTCCATTCTCCAGTTTGACTCTGCCTTGGGTAAGTGTAATTTTTCTGTTATTTTATTTTTTTTATCCAGGGCCTTCTCTTTGTGTCTTCGTTACATATTCATATCCTATTCAATGGTGAGTGTTGCCTGGTCAGGTATGCCCTACTTTAACTTGCACCTACTACCTTTAAGGTTGTAACCCGTACTGTTGAGATCAGATGTTCTGCAAGACCACTAGTGGATTACCTAGGGGTATATATCTATACATATGTATAATTCTATTTTGTACTTGGTGGACTGTCACTTATGGACTATTATGAGTAAAGCAGAAGGGTATTTCTGCCCATCTCTGCCACTCCCTTGATTGAATAAATTGGGAACAGTCTGCTTTTCAAAGTAGGATTTGGCAGTCTTCCTTTTCACTTTCTCCAGTGTGTCCTCTGGACTCCCCACTGTCTTTTACCATTGAGTGGAGTTTGGGAGTCCTTACCACTTTACATCTCCTAGCAACTGGTGTGATAGACCATGGAGGATTCCTCAGGAGTGTAGCATACATATAGTAACAGCTACTTCCTGATTCTCCTCATAATTTTGAGTTCAAGTGGATAATGCCCTGTTCCTTTGGCTTGACACCAGTAGATGCCCCCACCATCTCAGTAATTCTGGTTGCGGGATAAATTTTCCCTGCTCCTATTGTTGAGCTTGGTGGATATTATCTGCCACATAATACCAGTTATGAGACATGATACTCTATTCCTATAATTGAGCAGATGTTCCACATCCTACTCGTAATTTCAGGTGCAAGTGGTTTTCCTATTCTTATGGTTGAGTGAATCTCGTTCTTTTCCTGCTTGTTGTACTAGTTACAAGAGGAATTTCTGTTATTCCAGTTGAGATGAGATTCACACACTGCCCCATAATTCCGGGTTCAGTTTGGTATACTTCTTGCCTCCGATGGTTGATGTGGAAGTTTGTCTGGTGATCGCCATTTGCTTACTTCCTCATTATAATTCCAGTTGCTTGCAGTATGGCACTCTGTTTACTTGCAATTGGAGTTAGTGTATATCTGTTGTTCATGGTCTGCTCACCCTGGCCACGTTATATTGTATATACTTAATTGATTCTTTGGCACTGTCCTCCACCTCGTAATATTGAGGATGGAACATGGTCTGTCCAGTCGGGGTTGGGGATAGTCTTACTCCAATGTTTCCGAGGCCTTTCATTGTTGGTTTGGTACTCAATGGCACCTGTTTCATGACCCCTCATTTCAAGGATGAAGGGCATACCTGTTGCAAAAGTGGTGCGGCTCCCCTCTTGTGTGCTTTCAATCAATAACTGTTCAATTCTCTGTGGACACTTTCCATGGAGAGTCTCTTACTTCTATTTAACCTCCACCCATTCAGTGTGGGATTCTAGCTTTTATATAAACAGAAGTATGTATCATGTCAGAAATTATCATTTTTCTAAAATGAAAATCGATTTCTGATATATACTTATGTACTTACCTTCACTCACACACTTCCCTCCCTTCCTTTCCACTTCCGGTGTTTTTCTATTTTATGGTGTGCCTAATCTCGAAAGTGAGGTACACAAAATATAATACAAAGGGAGCCAGCTGGTCCAGGAGTGTGTGTCGTGCTCTTATTGGTGAAGGGTTGTTGCATGCACTATGCATGCTAAATGAGCAGCTTGAGCTGAGGGGGTATAAAGGCAAGTGACTCAAGGAAGAATAATTTTTTTTTAATGTATTAAAGGGCAGATGACGATTGGGAAAAGCTTTTTTATGAGAGGAGGTAAGTATCTATTGGAAATCTATTTTCAGTGTAAGAAAACGAAACTTTTCATCATCTCAAAAATCTTAAATTTCATTTGCTTAATCTCTAAAACTTTCTAAATACATTTCAGAGGTTTTTTTTTTAGTTTTACCTGTTATTTTCTGTACCCTAACTATATATTAGGTTTGTTAATTTGACAAACGTCATAACCACCAAAAGAAAATTGAAATTACCTTTTTTTTTTTAGAATGACTTCAGATTGTAACATGAAACTACATTTATTTATAGCTTTAAACATTATAAGTTGTAAATCACTTGGGGCACATTTAGCTCACGTTATGCTATCGAATTACATTATGAGCTACTCCAACTTGCTCACTTACATGCATTATGAAAATTTTTTATTATATTATTATTATTATTTATCTTTTTAATCTAAACTTAACTAACCTAAAGGGTTTCCTGTGTTTACAATTTAGTTACTTTTAGAATAATAAGTAAAGAATTCATTTGAAAAACAAGAAATAGAGTACTTACTTGGGCCCCCCCTTTTTTTTTGGCTGTTGACTGTTAATGACACTTAAGTCTACTTAAGTTCCTCTCGACCAGCCAATGAAAATCTTTAGACCATATATATAGCTCAGTTAAAAAGTCAGTCAGCTTATAGTAGTACTAGGACATTCTGTTTTTTTGTGTGTGTGATAATATTTTGTTTTTATTGCATATTTGAAATAAGTAAAAAACAATATTGTTACAAAAAAGTAGAGTTAATGGTTCTTCAGTCTTCTGAGACTAAGGAAGACAAGAGTCCAGACATAAGGACTAAATTTCTCTTTTTCGTGTATATATTTTATTTATTGTTCTAAATGATAGACATTATAAACTTATTAAGTTAGATAAGAAAATGTAAATAAAAAATGTATGTGAACTGCTATCTGTGATGTAGCTCAATACTTTGTTTATTGTAACTTGCACTAAGCATCTCTCTGGGTGATTTATTGCTTTGTTATGATAATTGGACATAGTTCAAAGAGAAATAAGACAACAAAATTAAATGAAAATGGAAGAAAACTTACAAACCTGAATCTGTTTAATATAGATGAGACCCCTTTTAATAGCACAACTGAAAATTGACATCATGTTGGATAAGATATTCAAGCCATCAAGACAGTGTTCTGTTGCTAGTATTAAAGTTAGTAAGTATTTTAGGGTGCCTTTAAAAGACATAACAACTACAAGTTAAAAGATCATCTCTTTATAGAAATAACTAATTATTCCCCACTTTGTAAAGTTTTAGTCCCCATATCTAAGAAAAGATATTGACTTATTGGAAAGATTTCAGAGGAAGGCCACTAGAATGATTTTGGGGTTATCTTATAGGGAAAGGTTAAGATCTCCTAACTAATTTTCTATTGAGAAAAGAAGAATAAGAGGGAATCTTATTGAAGTTTACAAGGTTATCCAACACTTTAAAAGAGGAATCGATGTTTTCCTAAAAAAATAAAGGATAGGTTTGGGTTCTTACTTTTTCTCAAGGGTAGGTGTGCAAACACTGCCTTGAAGGACCATATGGTCTCTTGTTTTTAGTATGTTATGCCATCATGGTTTGGCTTGTATTAATGGATAAGTCATTGGAAAAGAAGACTACAAGTTATGTTAGTTGTTATTAACATCTAAGTATTAACAATTGTCATGATATAAAAGACTGTTTGGTTTGGATATTACTGATTAATTTAGTTTTATGAGTGAATGTTTTATTATTGTTTAGTTTTTGTTATAATAAGAGTTAAAAGCAGATGATTGTAGGAAGTTTTGTTAATGATTCATTAATGTTGAGAATATCGAATGTCACGTGACTCTGGTAACATGTAATGATATTCTCGAACGGGTCGGGGAACATCATGAATAATCCAATATGTGCAAGGCACCCTCTATTCCTGTACATAAGTGCGCTGGTTAACGTGAGACTAATCAATAGGAATTGAATTGCAGACAGAGATAGAGACGGACAAGTAAGTCAAGCGCGCGAATCGTTCGTTGTGAATTACAGCGTTTGTTTAAGTTATAACGTGACTGTGGAAATTAAGTGTATTGCAAAGTTGTATTGAGAAAGAGTAAACTAGTTTTATTTAAGAAAGGACTTGTATCGCTAAAGTTTTTTTATGGAAAATTAACAAACGAACAACCAGAGGCGTAACAAATTGGTGTCAGAAGTGGGATAAAAAAAATGGAAACGAGAAGCGGCAAATCAAACTACAGCTTAGCAGATTTGATGGCAGCAATACAAGAACAGTAAAAGAAACAAGAAGAATGAGAAAAGAAACAAGAAGAGAAATTACAGCAGTTGTTGGAGAAAAAAGAAAAAAACAAGGAGTACGAGAAAAGAAACAAGAAGAGAGATTACAGCAGTGGCAATTGGAACAAGAAAGGAAACAAGAAGTACAAATGGAAAACATTAGTAAATTTAAAAGCGAATTAAATACATTAAAAAATGATTTACTGTCTTTTACGCAAGGAGGATATATTAACCATTGACCTAATCAGCCTCGGACAACGAGAAGCCCCTTCCAGACCCTGCAGCTAAACCCTAATGCAGACATCTTCAGTCCTGTTAGAAATCACATCCTAGATATGAATGTCAGCAATAGGGGTGATCTAGTAAAAAGGAAGCCACAAGAATTCGATGGGAATTCATCGTGGGAAGCATATAGGGCACAATTTGAGCTCCTGGCAGAGATGAATGGATGGACAGAGAAGCAGAAAGCAGTATATCTGGCAACGAGCTTGAAGGGACAACCACTGGAAATACTTGGACAGTTGTCAGCTAAAGGGGAGAGCCTGCAAGAGCTGGCACAGGATACTACCCAACTGCACCACCCGATCTCCTCAAGTTGTTGCTGAGGGATCAGTTTGTAGATGTCTTGGACAGTCCACAACTGCAGATACAAGTAAAGCAAGCATACCCCTCTTCTATGCAGGATGCAATGACCAGAGCTCTTGAATTTGAATCCTACATTAAGTCCAGCACAGAGGTACAAAGGTTGGATTCAAGGCCAGAAAAGGGCAGCTTTCAGAGAGGTTTGAGGGACTTTGCTGGCACTGTAATAAACCTGGGCACAAGAGAGCTCAATACTGGCAACTTCAACACAGGGAAGATGCCACAGCAGGAAAGGCTGCTACCCAGAAAGGTTGTTGGAACTGTGGAGAGCAAGGACATATGAGGAGTCAGTGCACGAAGAATACTACCAATAAGTCAGCCTCAAGGAAACCAGTAGTGGTTCGTGTTGATGGACGCCTACCAACCCCGATTGTGAAAGTCCTAACAGCTAAGTGTATAATGCCAATCACACATAGTGTCTACGTAACAGGGAAGCTGGATGGCC
>NW_013674569.1:0-2971 GCF_000517525.1 Limulus polyphemus
AGAAGGAAGGCAACTAGTCTAGAGCGCCCATCACTAACTCTCGGGATTTCAAACTGATGGACTAGAAGGAAGGCAACTAGTCTAGAGCGCCCATCACTAACTCTCGGATTCAACTGATGGACTAGAGGGAAGGCAACTAGTCTAGAGCGCCCATCACTAACTCTCGGGATTTCAAACTGATGGACTAGAGGGAAGGCAACTAGTCTAGAGCGCCCATCACTAACTCTCGGGTTGTTCTAATCAAATTATGGGATTTGAAAGACATTTTTATAACGCATCCATGGCTTCAAAGTTCCGAACCGGTTTGTTTTTCAGCAGCGGAAGCTGATCATAGACCACAAATCGGCACGCTAACCACTAGGCCACACCAGGCTCATGTGTGATATTAAGTCAAAGAAATGCGTATTTAATTATATCGCTATATTTTTATACTTTTAAGTCTTCAAATAATGTCTCAATTTATTTTTCTTTCTCAAAGGTTGTGGTAAGGAAGGACAGGGAATTCTGTGACTTGATACTTTTACTGGTTATTGCTTCGCAAAAAAAAACAACAAAAAAACAGACAACTGGATTGACGACATTTTACTACTGGGAACTACTTTATGTAGAGAATATATTTATGATTTCATCTTTATTCCACTTCATGCTCATGTTTTCGTATATTCATTTGTACGATTTATATGTTTGCTATTTTACAAATTAAATTAAAAAGCTTCTATGTAATGGTAACAAACAGCGAGTTTTTATTTTCATTCACATGATATTATGTATTTTTTTAAACATTATTTGATAGATCCAAGAGAATCTTTTTAATTTCGTTAGATTTCAAACTTCTGTTGACGGAACATTTTTTTTTTATCATATTTCACAGTCTATCCACATTTATTGAGGTTCTTTGTTCTTGAAGTGTTTGTTTTCACTTAAGGTTAATGTAGCGCATCTTTCTTGTACTTACCTGTTCAGATATGTTCACTAAGTTGCCTCATCAGTACTTCGGGGATTCCCATTTGTCACTATTAAAGACACCAGTTTTCAAGGACAGTAATAATTGATAATGTGGTAACTCATGCAGGGACTTTACGAAAGCTGGAAAGACAGCTTGAAACACACCTTGAATGCGATAAATTATACAAGTTGAAGATTATCCATAACGAAAAAAAAAAACATTTTGTGTAACTGTAGTTTTACCTTCATATAAGTGAGGGTAGATGTCTCGTTGATGTATAATATATTTTTGTATCACTTTGTTGGCTTGGTTTTTCAGTTTCTTTTATTATGTTTTCAGCATCTTAAGTTGACAAGATTCTCTGTTTTACGTACGGAAATACTGCTTGATATTCTGCAATCTTTGTGAAAATCTAAGAAACGATCGTAAAAGCCAAGAGAGAACTAGATTACTATAAATTGAAATATTTTCTACTCTTTTGTTATAAATGTAAAAACAACAAATTATACCTATACATACATATGTTATATCATATTAAAATATTATTTTTAATATTTATCAATAGTGTTAAGGGAAACAACACGACTAGCCTTCAGTGATTTGTTTCCCTCACCAACAGAAGTCTTTTCTGAATGGAGTTTCTTGCCTAGATGCACCTTGGCATCTCTTCCTCGACTATTAAAGTCAAAAATATAACACAGCAGTATTCTTAAGAATATATATATATTTAAGGACATACTAAAAATTAAATATTATTAAAACAAATGAAATCAAAATCATTATGACATCTAGATGCGATGGATTGGTCGAAAGTTTAACATTAGAGAAATCTATTATTCTCAATCCGTTTGTTAGTTAAGGATTTCTAAAAAAATAGAGTTCTGTACAGGTATGCCAAGAGTGTGAATCAAGAGAAGCTATTTTCCCCCTTATTACTCAGGAGACAATACAATACCAGTTTTACGTTTTTACTATGAGTTTTGTAAAGTTACAATTCAATGACAGGCCAAATATAATTACATTTTCACTTTAGAAAAATGCAAGTTTTTCCAGAGGTCCAGTAGTCTTTGGACCTCCGTAAAAATTTGCCCCCCCCCCCAAATTAAATCTCAAATAGCGTTGTTGGTTCAGTAAGATAAAAAAAAACCGCTGAGTGTAGATCCCGAAACTATTTTAGGAGTGAAGAAATATACCTTAATATTTACCACATTTTAACCGCCAGTGTTCTAACAATAATTGAAGTAATTAAATCTAATAAAATCACCAGATTAAGATTTGAACACACTCGAGATACACTTTCTTGAAAGCAATTTACATAAGCTTTAGCACTATTACATCTATCTATAACTTCTTCATTACATGGCATTTAGCACCATTACATCTATCTATAACTTCTTGATCACATAAGCTTTAGCACCATTACATCTATCTATAACTTCTTCATTACATGGCATTTAGCACCATTACATCTATCTATAACTTCTTGATCACATAAACTTTAGCACCATTACATCTATCTATAACTTCTTCATTACATGGCATTTAGCACCATTACATCTATCTATAACTTCTTGATCACATAAACTTTATCACCATTACGTCTATCTATAACTTTCTTGATCACATAAGCTTTATTAACATTACATGTATCTATAACTTCTTCATTACATTAGCTTTAGCACCATTACAGCTATCTATAACTTCTTCATTACATGGCATTTAGCACCATTACAGTCTATCTATAACTTCTTCATTAAATGGCATTTAGCACCATTACATCTATCTATAACTTCTTCATTACATGGCATTTAGCACCATTACGTCTATCTATAACTTCTTGATCACATAAGCTTTATTAACATTACATGTATCTATAACTTCTTGATCACATAAACTTTATCACCATTACAGCTATCTATAACTTCTTCATTACATTAGCTTTAGCACCATTACATCTATCTATAACTTCTTCATTACATGGCATTTAGCACCATTACGTCTATCTATAACTTCTTGATCACATAA
>NW_013674569.1:3255-10518 GCF_000517525.1 Limulus polyphemus
TTTGATGGTTTGTATTGAACATCTAAAAGGTATGATGACTTAAAAGGGTTACTTACAATTTATGTGTAAAGGTTACTGTGTTTGTAGACTTAAATGGGATACTTACAACTTATGTGTAAAGGTTACTGTGTTTGTAGACTTAAAAGGGATACATGCAATTTATGTGTAAAGGATACTGTGTTTGTAGACTTAAAAGGGTTACTTACAATTTATGTGTAAAGTTTACTATGTTTGCATTTATTATTTCGTTATAAAAGTGGGACAAAATTTTTAGAATTATTAAATATAAATTAGTTATAATAGTTTTTGCTCTGTTTTACAGAAACATCGGGTACAAAGAAAAGAAGAACTGGATGATCGAAAACAGCCTTAGCGATACTGTATGTGAATGATGAGATGTTCTTCAATAGAACCAAGCGCGTTTTCAGAAATAAAAGCTAACCAGCTAAGTGACTAATACTCAAAAAATGAAATGATAGTTACATTGAGTTATTATGTAATACTCCTACAAACTGCAGCTCTTAAATGGACATAATACTCTGGTGTCTCATGTTGGCTATTATGCTTTTTATCTCGGTAATAAATGGCTGCCGCCTGCCAATTGTCACTTTCTTATTAAAATGAAAGTAAGCAATATTTAACTACAAATTTAAGAACACACACACACATATAGATCAAAACAAAAGTAACTGACAGTTTGTCAGTTAATGATTTCTTGATAAAGCTTCAGAATAATAGTATTTGATTGTTACACAGTAAAGCAGTGTTTCGTCAGTCAGTTTGTTTTGATTACGGTGTTTATATTTTTGAAGACTGTCCTGATTAATGTGTAAAATGCAATTTAATTAAATAAAATAATTATTCTTTATTATTCTGATAATTTTGTTCTTAAATAACAGATGAGATGTAGACCAGTAACTGGTAATTCATATATTTCCGCCTTAATGAATCGAACGAGAGTTGGTAATAGTGGCGATACCCCCAACCCGGGTCACGGGAAGTCGATTCTATTGGTCTAAAGCTGCTATATTACACCAAACATGAAACTACGTAAATTCAATAATATTTCCTGAAATATAATGTTTGTATATTTGTAATTGTTCAAAAATAGCTTTTCTTTCGTTGCAGTTTCTTGTTGGAGAGCTTTATTTCCTACTGCTTCTTATCATCGTACTGATTAAGTACATATCTGGGTTTGGTATATATAACATTGAACCGGGATATAAAATATGTCACACTAATCTATCATATTTCTATTTTGTTGGAGAGCTTTATTTCCTACTGCTTCTTATCATCATACTGATTAAGTACATATCTGGGTTTGGTATATATAACATTGAACCGGGATATAAAATATGTCACACTAATCTATCATATGTCTATTTTAAATATTTTTCAAGGTTAACTTTATTTATTGGTGTATGGTTACCTTTCAATGTTCCAGAATATGTTAATTCTAACATAATTACTGTTTTATGATATATGATTCTTAGAAACCTCAGTCAAAATATGTTAGCTTTAATACAATTACTGTGTTATAACATAAGGTTCTTAGAAACCACAGTCAGAATCTGTTGGCTTTAATACAATTACTGCGTTATAACATAAGGTTCTTAGAAACCACAGTCAGAATCTGTTGGCTTTAATACAATTACTGCGTTATAACATAAGGTTCTTAGAAACCACAGTCAAAATCTGTTAGCTTTATTACAATTACTGTGTTATAACATAAGGTTCTTAGAAACCACAGTCAGAATATGTTAGCTTTAATACAATTACTGTGTTATAAGATAAGATTCTTAGCAACCACAGTCAGAATCTGTTGGCTTTAATACAATTACTGTGTTATAACATAAGGTTCTTAGAAACCACAGTCAGAATATGTTAGCTTTAATACAATTACTGTGTCATAACATAAGATTCTTAGCAACCACAGTCAGAATCTGTTGGCTTTAATACAATTACTGTGTTATAACATAAGGTTCTTAGAAACCACAGTCAGAATCTGTTAGCTTTATTACAATTACTGTGTCATAACATAAGATTCTTAGCAACCACAGTCAGAATCTGTTGGCTTTAATACAATTACTGTGTTATAACATAAGGTTCTTAGAAACCACAGTCAGAATATGTTAGCTTTAATACAATTACTGTGCTATAACATAATATTTTTAGCAACCACAATCAGAATCTGTTGGCTTTAATACAGTTACTGTGTTATGACATAAGATTCTTCGAAACCACAGTCAGTTTATATATATACGTATATATATATATCTATATTAAATCATGTTAAGACTTGTCTGTAGCCAGTTAAGTCGTTCATTTTGATAGTTAGTTACCAAACTTGATTAATGCGGTTACTCAGGGGAAATCCTTTAAACATGTATATACTTTCTACCCTTTGAGACGGAAGTGCTTTTGATAGCATCTGCCCTATGCATTCCAGGAATTCCCTTATTTCTAACGGATTCTCCTGATTAACAGTGTTATATATGGGGTTTTGTTGATTAGTGACAAATTCCAGGAATTTCCTTATTTCTAACGGACTCTCCTGATTAACAGGGGTTTTGTTGATTAGTGACAAATTCCAGGAATTTCCTTATTTCTAACGGACTCTCCTGATTAACAGTGTTATACATGGGGTTTTGTTGATTAGTCACAAACAACTAGATCCTCCTAACCCTGTAAAGAATATAAAGTTTTCATTCGCCGAGAGAATGTATTTCTCGCTCTCTCTATGATTGTACGTTCTTTATGACACAAGCAATTATGAAGATTCATTCTAAGCCTCGCTCATCTGAATATGTTTTTATTATTGACAATGTTTGATTGACAAAGAGTTAAAAAGAAGTGTTTCTTTCCCTACATTGGTGATTGTTGGTATTAAACTTATCTCCCTACAGATGTTTTACTTGCGAGGCTACTTGCTTAAAGTCAGGAAATTCTCAAGGCAATATTTTGCTCTCGTCAGATGAGTTCATCTGTTATTGGGAAAACCCAGGTCTTTCCGTGATGGAGCAAATAAATTACGAAATTTTCTAACCACAGGTAGCAGCAGCATGTTCGTCAAGGTCACCCCAAGAAATTACGCATTTATATTACATAACAAGTTAGATACCCTTATTTCATCAACATCTGAAGTTAAATATATTCCATTAAATTTAGACTGAAGACATTATACGAAGAAACTAACCTTCGGACTGAAAGGGAAAGAACAAAGATTTCACCTCTGCCTTCCAAGACTGGTGATCTAGAATTGTATCACGTGACTGTGTAGACGTAATCAGAAAGAGAGTATTTATATGCTAGGCAGGTAAGAGATGATACTTACCGATGTGACAGACAGAAGTTAAGTAAGTACTACATAATATTTGAGAAACTTATTAATTCACAGATAGATAACGCTCTCTGTTTGTATATAGATTATTTTTAATTTTGTTTTTAAGTCTGAAGAGGCCAGATACATAACTTTAATGAGTATAATTCTTTTTGAGACTTTTCATAGATAGGAATTGCTACAAACGTAATTTCTTAACAAACAGTTAAACAATTTTACTGAACAAATATCGGATCTGGATAAGTGTTTTGGTACACTGCCAAGTGTGTTATCAGTTTGTTAATAATAATTATTAAATGTTTTGGCCCTGAATTTTATCGTCATTTGTAGGAAGAACAGCAATTCTTTATGCCCAAATATGATTAGTTTAATAATGTTTGCTGCTATGTGTGTGTCGGAGATGCTTCAGAATAGATTTTTTATACACAGTAAAGCAGTGTTTTAGTAACTGCTGTCAATTATATGAGCCAGATGTTTAAGTTACGATGTTTCTATTTTAGAACCCTAAGGGTACATGCCAGGTTTGGTGGCAATTGGTCTGGCGATTTTTCTAGTTATAAGTGGACACACACACATACATAGACTTTTCTCAAATATTGTTTTATACATTCAAAATATGGACCTTTGAATTCTCATATTTGGTTGCTATGAGTTTTACCTACCATACACGTACCCTAGAAATGTATATATTTGGTTGTTATGAGGAATGTAGGAGAATGAATTTCTGCCCGTACTTATACGCAGTACCGGCAAATAGTTTTAGAGGCGGTACTGAATACTGACATATTTTGTGCATCAAATTATAAATATTAAATAAAGTATTATGGTGCAGATTTTACATTTTCAAATTCTAAAACAGCTTTAAAAATCACCGGAGGCGAAGCGCCTGGCTAATGACCTTATAGGTCATTGAATATTGGTACAAAATCATCCAGAAATTCACTCCAAGGTATGTGTTCACATATTTTATAACTATCTATATTTCATTGCCGAGGATTTTACATTTTGAATGCATATTCTTTGCGAATACATATTTGTGATACAGATGTTAACCCTTTCGCTACCAGTTTGCAAAACCTGCTTGCTTGCTATTATTACTTTCTTGAGAACTACTCCTGTTTAGTTGCTATGAAGGATACATGACTTATACTGTTTTTAGTTCTACTCATGTTTGGCTGCTGTGAAGGATATATATATGATTTATACTGTTTTTAGTTCTACTCATGTTTGGCTGCTGTGAAGGATATATATGATTTATACTGTTTTTAGTTCTACTCATGTTTGGCTGCTATGAGCTATATTTGCCATATTTGGAACAAATTTGCTACAATGGATTTGTATTACAGATTTTAATATGAAATAAATGAACTCAGAGTAGGTAACAAAAAGCTTCACTAGTATGATATCAGCTTTTTAAGAATACTTATGTTTTGTTGACTAATTAGGGAATATCTTAAAATTGCAGGAGTGGCTTACTGCGATGGAGATGTGTTATTAAAGATATCCAGAAAGAATAATAATTATCTTGATTCGATAAGCAAGAAGTATAGTTGAAAATATGTATATTGAAAAATATTTGATCACACATATTTTCAATTCACTAGCTTAATTTGAACGTGTAGTCGTATTTAAATTATTTTCACTTCTTTTTAGAATTTGAGAAATTTGAAACACCTACTGGAAGTTGTCACCATGAAAAGAGCTATCATACCACAAATGCTTCTATTGCTTTTTCTGACTCTTTTCACAGTTAGTGGAATTTCTGCTTTTAATTCTCGAGAAAAACGAGATTACATTCCCGACTTTCCAGGCTTTGATTGGCTGAGGTCGTTCTTTCCAATCGAAGATGGTGGATTTTCCTTTACACTCAATATACCCGATTTTGAAGCCAACAACAGACAAGTGTTGAGAAATATACAAGGTAAACTTAATTTTAAGATTATGCTATTCATTTGTCAAGAATGAAACTCGTAAACAAAACTGCATAAGTAATAATGATATTTTAATAAATGAAAAAAATTCAGGAAATTTTAAAACATAAAATTGATATCTGTTTTGAGGAAGAGTTCATGAAACTTTATGCAGAGTGGGTTTGTAGGTTTGAATTTTTTTCATGGACTACAACTGCCTATTAATAGAAAAGGAGACGACGTTTCGGCTTAAATAGTGAGGCCTTCTTCAGACCTGGTTCACTAGTTATAAATGGACATACACGCACAACAGTCTTTTGTCAAATAATGGTTTATATGTTCAAATTCGGATCTAAGAATTCCCCATAGCTGGGTGCCATGAATTAATTATGTTATACACGTATCCTAGGAATGCATATGTTCGATTGTTATGAAGAGTTTACAAAAAGTATTTTCAAAATCGTTATCTACCAATATTACTAAGAAAACCAAAATGTCATATTACTACATTATAAATAAAAGAATTAAATTGAAAAAATAGTAAAACAAATAAAATAATTCCAGTTTATGTTAATAAACAAAATGTTTAAAAAGTATATTTTGAGCTTTTGTACACTACCATGTCTTAGATCTCTTTTTTTTTTCAATAATCCTGCATCAGACTAAACAGAAGCAATTTAAGAAGCTAGTACTGAGTTAACAGAAATAAAGAATAAATTGATAACAGCATTTACTACTTGTGTTCTAAGTCCATACAATACTTTCAGTATAGTACTACACAGACAGGCATGAACATAAAAATACCAATTGCAGGACCTTGGGAATGTGAGGTAGTTTTCTCTAGAAATGATATACAACCTACAAGAGCGACTATGAAAAGAGACAACAGAATCCTTAATATATTGTTGTTGTTTTTTAGATATTAGCGAAGAAAAAGAGAGAAAATGACTCTAGCTTATATTTACAGATAAACTTTTCCATACAGTTTTCAAATAGTTGATTATTTTTATCAGGTTTGTATGTATGAAGGGGCCAGATTCTTTACAGCAGGTGTCTGTAATTTGATGGCGATAAATATCAACAATAAAAGGATAGCACACAATCCACTTGTTTTACAATAATATATTCAAAACAAGTCAAACGTATGTACAAAAATTCGTTTCACTATTGTTTATCAAAGTTGTATTTAAAGCTTTAAATAATTCTTTCTTATCAAAAGTCCACATAATACTCACTTAAGGCAACGAGAAAAATTCACAAAGTTCGAGTAATGTGACGTAAAATTACAAAACTTGAACTACAGGGATTAATAACACTGTAAATAAATGTTGCCCAGCAACAGGTTTGATAAACACTCACTGGAAAGTGAACAGTTATTCTGGGCTCCTAAAGAGCTTATTGATATTTCTAGTGCCATCTTTTCACTTAAACTGCTATTATTACAAGAATGTAATCGTTAGTTGTGATAATGTCTGTTCATCCAGAAAGTTATTATGTCCATAATAAACTTGTTTTAAATTAAAATAGAAAGGGTGGATTTTGTAGAATTCAGCACATATATATGCATTTGTTCCCTTGTATTAGGAGTACTCCAGAATATTCAAGACACTTTAGAAAACGATTCCAGAGATTATCCTTCCGATGCGGATGGAACGGTATCAGATGTATTTTACGTGGATGGCGTGAAGTGCAACGTTAAGAAGTCGGTGAAGAGAAGTGGCGATGGAGGAGCGTTTGCATACGCCAGTGGATACAGCTGTGTGCCCTCTTAAAAGAACGATGTAAATATTTCTTTATACATTTCTATACATCATCCTAATCATATCGAATTATTGTTAGCACATCACTATAATTAGTTCTTGTAACGAGCTATTGTCTTATGTTGCTCGGAAAGATAATCATTAGATGGATCGCCTAATCTGAATAGTGTGTCTGGAACAAATTTCAAAGTCGCTAATGTAATGAAGAAGTTATAGATAGATGTAATGGTGCTAAAGCTAATGTAATGAAGAA
>NW_013674569.1:11425-12774 GCF_000517525.1 Limulus polyphemus
AGACCACCAGTTTTTACAGCCTGACAAGCTGAAACTAAGGATATTATGAGAAAAGGAGTTCATGGATCTTTCAAGAACAGTGTTTATTAGGTGCAGCTTGAGTGTCGGGGACATTTTAGCATATGGAAAATATAATCAGCTGACTAAAACGATTACTCTCCAGTCCATACAACTTTCAAGCGTATTTTAAAACAAGCTTTAATCTTAGTATGAAATCTAGCACCCAGACTTTTAATAAGAGTTCGGAACTTTAAGCAAACATATCTGCTGTACTCCAGTAGATTAATATCATGGATGAGCTGTAGTCCATACGCCATTGATCACAGCTGTAAATCCAAGGCGTCAGTTTGCATGATTTCTTGGTCATCAAAAGTAGGGTGATAAATAATTAAAACCAACCATCATATGAGCAGTGAATTCCACTACTTATCAGTTACTTCAGATAGACAGGTCTGGATTTGATGGTAAACTGAAGAACACTTTGGGTAGGACTGTGTTGTCCTAACTATGAAAAGTAATTCGAAAACTATCGTGATGTGTGCTTATTTTAGCTGGTTTAAAGTTAGTCCACTGGTTATTTTTAACACACAAACGAATGCCCAGGGTCTACCTTTCTAAAGTGCTCGGGTTATGGGTTTTCATATATTCGCCTTTTGGACAAACTGTTCTATCTACATTAACAAAATTCTATGGGAAAGAAATGTTACTTTTCATTAAAATAATACGTCTTGATATATCACGTGTATATGTTATGTTTGAAACCAATAACATTCAGAGACTTCCTTGATTTGCTAGTAAACCGGCCTGGGACATATTGGAATTCTGTCAGAAGGATAGAAAAGTCAAAACAAGAAACTTCCTGCACTTGGAGCTGTTGCGCAAGAAATGTGGTAGATGAACATTTATTCAACTGTGTATCAGTAGTTGTCATGTTGTCATTGACGCCAAAAGCTGGGCCACTCTCTATTAAAGTAAAAATTCATTACACTTCATTCATAAGATGTGCTGTTCAGGAATATTAGGTAATATAGTGTTCAGTTTGTATTTCTATGCTTATAGTTTTCTTGAATCCTAAGTTACAGAGTTTAAATCTGTTTAGCCATTTGTCTTTATCTCTATTTATTGAATATTTGACATAGTTTCATTAGTATATTGTTTACAAAGTATTACAACCTTAATCATGAATACGAATTTACACCAAACAGCATTTCACTTATTAGTTACATATGGAACTAGCGGCGTAGAAGAGCCTAATCTGTTTTAATAGCATATTTACACTAGCGGTGTAGAAGAGCCTAATATGTTTTAATAGCATATTTACACTAGCGGTGTAGAAGAGCCTAATATGT
>NW_013674569.1:13546-14454 GCF_000517525.1 Limulus polyphemus
CAAACTGTAGCATATTTCTCAAGATAGGTATGTTGTATTAGGATTTTGTGTTACTAACGTCCTCCAGCAATAATAATTTATCAAACTGTAGCATATTTCTCAAGATAGGTATGTTGTATTAGGATTTTGTGTTACTAACGTCCTCCAGCAATAATAATTTATCAAACTGTAGCATATTTCTCAAGATAGGTATGTTGTATTATGATTTTGTGTTACTAACGTCCTCCAGCAATAATAATTTATCAAACTGTACTTTACTTCTACAATATTTTTGGAATATAGTAGTTTTCAATTCTTATTTTTTACTTGTTCTAAACTTAATCAAAAAAAGGAATGAACCGAATAACTTGGAATATTCGTTAATCGTCGGCGATTTAGAGATATGTATTAATTATAAATAATTTAATAATCTCAGCATCTGATGGTTTCACACTTATGACTTTTGTGATTATTCTTTGTAATAGAACGCTGTTTTAAGGAAAACTTCATAACCCAATGGCTAAGCTTCCCCTTGTATTCCACTGAACATGCTCACCCTTTCAGCAGTGGGGGCGTTATAATGTGGTAAAAGATTAGTCCAAGATTTGGCGATGAGTGGTGGTATTAAGTAAAAAAGTAGTCCAAGAGTTGGCGATGAGTGGTGGTATTAAGTAAAAAGTAGTCCAAGAGTTGGCGATGAGTGGTGGTATTAGGTAAAATATTTGGCGATGAGTGGTGGTATTAATTAAAAAAAAGTAGTCCAAGAGTTGGAGATGAGTGGTGGTATTAGATAAAAGATTTGGCGATGAGTGTTGGTATTATTATTATAAGAGAGACACTTTCTATAAAACTGTTTCTAGACACCTGTTCCGATTATGCTAACTATAAAAGATTATAGTATGCTATACATCAAAAGGGCTTCTTTCTAT
>NW_013674569.1:14925-22872 GCF_000517525.1 Limulus polyphemus
GGTAGTATTAAGTAAAAAGTAGTCCAAGAGTTGGCGATGAGTGGTGGTATTAAGTAAAAAGTAGTCCAAGAGTTGGCGATGAGTGGTGGTATTAAGTAAAAAGTAGTCCAAGAGTTGGCGATGAGTGGTGGTATTAGGTAAAATATTTGGCGATGACTGGTGGTATTAGATAAAAGATTGGGCGATGAGTGTTGGTATTATTATTATAAGAGAGACACTTTCTATAAAACTGTTTCTAGACACCTGTTCCGATTATGCTAACTATAAAATATTATAGTATGTTATACATCAAAAGGGCTTCTTTCTATGCGATATTACATAACGAGTTTCACATTGTTAGTGTTTCCAGTAGAATAACAATCTTAATAGTAAAATTTTTTCCTACTTTCATTCACTTAGCTACTGGTCTTGTTTAATAGTTTCAATTGGCTCTATTTTTAATGTTGCTCTACACCTTTATTTGTAGGTATTTCAAGTGAATACAGTAATTCATTAAAAACTTACAAATCACACCTTTAAGCTAGTATTGTGTTAAAGTATGGTACATGTGGTTAAGTAGATTCAAAATGGACATCCATATGTTTCCAGAAATTAATTAGTTAACAAACAAATAGCTTAATTTACCCAAAAAGATTTTTCCTGGTTGGTAATGTCATATAAATTTCAGACAGATAGAGTGATTACTGCTTAGTCTATTAATTAGTTAGTAATTGGTTTTTTTTTTTTATATGTAATTCATTTCATGCATTTAGGCCTATTACCTATAGCTAGATCAAACATGTGCTATGAAAAAAAAAACATTGTTCGCATCATTCCGGCCTGACATGGATTTATGGTTAGAATGTTCGATTCACGGTCTGTGGGCCTCAGGATCGAAATCCGTAGCCGATCATGATTGTCCTTTTAGCTGGATGCATTAAAATGTGACGGTTATAAGTTTATTATTCGTTGGTAAAGAGAACTGGCGGCAGATGATGTTGACTAGCTACATTCCCTTTAGTTTTTCACATCAAAACTAGGGATGGATAACACAGATGGCTCTCGAGTAGATTTGTGCGAGCGTCTACTGACAAATACATAGTTTCTTTGCTCATAGATATAACAACAATAGTGTGAGTTCAATATACTGTTGAGCAGTAAATTTAGCCTACGTAAATACCAAAACTCAGTGTCTAATCGTTTTGGTACAACATCACTAAACGCCAAAGATTGGACATATTTAACGTTATTGTATCGAGTATGTCATCTATCACTGGTTTTCCACGTTTTCTGACATCAGGCTGTGTTGTCAATTTAAGGGCTAAATTAGTTCTTCTTGACTTCAAACCAGACTCGTGAAGTATATTCCTTATCTTGTGGTCATTAAAAGAATCACTCCTTTATTGTCCTGAAGCTCAAATTGAATGGACTAGTAATTCTGGTCAGCCATGTTGTGCAGATAGTGGTCATTATATGACATAAGCTACCACGACCTTGTCCAAATTGTCTAACGCACACGTCAATATTAAGATAGCTCGTGCACAAGGAAAGCCTAACTTAGTTTAAAAGTGGGTGGGCGAAGAAATGAAAACGACTGACCATAGCAATACTTATATACTTAATATGATGTATAGTAGAATATTGTTTTTAAGTACCATGAATGACAAGTACAGAATATTTTGGATGTCAGAATTGTTACTGTTTCTTAATGTTTCAAATCTGTCAGTTTTTGTTTTGTGTGTGTGTGTGTATGTGTAAAATCGAGCATAGATATTCATGTTAAAGTGAAAATAAGATGATCTCACCAGTCTCCCTGGTCTTAAAAGTCCTAAAAGTGTTTTTTCTTGCTGCTGTGCGGCATAAAAACTCAAGTCCTATGGCCTCAAGATCAAGTGAGTCAGTGCAAAATAAGCACATGGTTCAGCCGTGACTGTGACATTCTGCTCCGCAGGTTTGTTTTAAGTCTTCTCAAGCCTCAGAAACTTCTTTCAACTGAGGCGAATGAGGAAGACAAAAACCATTAAAATCTTTAGAACTGTATGCACTTGGCTAAATACTCTGGCAGCCGCTCCCATTTTGTTTAAAATTGTAGCCTTTATAACATCGCTACCAGTGGTGATGTTAATGTCTAATTTGGAAAGCAAGTCTGGAAGCATAGACGTGAGATGTTGACATCTTTTGAAAAGTGTGTCTCAATTACATTAAACTCCTCAATAAAGTCTTCTCCTCTTGCAATCTTAAAGATCAGCTGCCCCAAATATTTTGTTACTGATGTCCCCCAATTTGGAAACCTTCTGTCCATTGTACTTACTAAGCTGTCAAGTAGTTGTAGCCAGTGTTGTATTCTAAACATTTCTCCTACATTTGCAGGAAAAAAAAAGAGTTGCCCAAACTATCATCTAACTTCTTTGGCGGCTTGTTATTTCGGGGCGTGTGTGGTTCTTCCAAATTCAAGCTCTCTGTTATTTCTTTTGTTTAATTCCTCAAAACTTGGAATGAGTCTTCCGTTCTCAAGCTGGCTATTGTTTTTGTTAAACAACCAGAAGCCATTTTGTTTTCATATACAGTGATTTTTGAGCTTTGTAAAGCTCTACTGACTTATTCTGATTTGCAAAAGACAGCTTCACTCACTCTGAGTCCAAACACTGTTTTAAAATCCTCAAGTGGCCAAATAAGCCCTGCTGGTTTACTACCTCCTGATCCAGATTCATGTTCTGACATTTCCTTAAGTGCCTCCAACAAAGATTTGTAATTTCATAAAATGTTACTGGTTGAACACAATAGCCTCAGAGATGCTGAATGGTTTTTCCACTTGCCAGTTTGAAACAATTTCCAGATGTTTGGAGAAGTCACGTACAAATCTGACAATGTCATGTACCAAATCTAAAGTATTTCTCATATGGAGGGCTGGGCTGAACTTGCAGCTTCCTGTAAAATTAGATTAAGTACATGTGCTGAACAGTGAACATAAAAAACATTGGGCTATTCTTCAAGAATCCTGGTCTTTACTCTCCTAAAAAAACCAACAAAAAACCAAAAATTTTTCTCATTTTGGGTAAGCCAACTTTTGTAAATGAAACTTTACGCAGATAAAACCAAAGATAAATGTTATTACAAATACAAAAACGATAATGATAACACAGGAAGAGTAGGGTTGTTTTTCTTTGCTGCCTATGCAAAATGATCATTTTTCTTTACAAATATGATGACTTAAATGTTTCTAGTTGTTTGAAGTTTTACAATGTACAGTATTTTTTAACAAAAATATCAGCTTTTGGAATGGTGAATGCAGACTAAAATTCTCTGAAACCTCAGATTATCCTATGTGAGATACAAATATACACAAGTATATAAAGATAGAAACAAGGTAAACATATATTTTATACATCATATTTTTATTAAATGTGTAAATATCTAAACAAATATAATAGTGCTGTCTGTTGTATGTTCATGTAAGTGCTTCGTAGGGGCCCCCCAGTGGCACAGTGGTATGTCTGCGGACTTACAATGCTAGGAACTGGGTTTCGATATCCGTGGTGGGCAGAGCACAGATAGCCCATTGTGTAGCTTTGTGCTTAATTCCAAATAAACAAACAAGCTTCGCAGGGTGTGAATGGATCTTCACCAAAATTGGTATGGAGGCTTATTAGGTCCACGCGAGAGTACATACAAATTTTCAGTTTCGTGTTTTGCATTTTGCAGTTTTTATGGGCAATTTGTACCACTACCTCACTCCATTTGGATGGTTCTTAACCAAATTCGGTAAGGAGCTTCCTTTGGTCCCAAAGGAGGCCAATTTGGTTTTTGTGATAAGGCCTTGAAGTCATTTTAGTGTGCTTATAAATTAGCGGATTTTTAATTGATGTTGGTCGATTCTACCTACCTCGTAACCGCAATAAAAATAGGAAATAGATATAAATTAACGCTATTTTCGTTCTAGAATTACTACAAATTATAGCACAAAACCACAAATGTTTAGACTAACTAGCTTAAATCCCATAACATTTTACATATGTAAAAAAAAAAATATTATTTTTATTTTATTGAACTTTCAACAGTGTCTGACTAATGTTACAGAAGATGAATGACGCGGCGCACGTATCAAAAATATAAAACTAGCCTTTACAAAGCGACCAGTATTTTCAGTCACATTTAGGTTATAATACATTATATATGCATATATATTATTACTATTTATAAAGTAGTTCTTAAATTTCAGTTGTTTTTCTGAAAACGCAGAACAGTAAATAAAGAACTATAGAAAACAATTATATCTTCTAGTTACTTTATACTTGTTTGCTGCTTACCGTAATTTGATAAGCCTTATTAGATTTCGCACGTGGATAATGTAAAATAAATTAATTTTTTAGGTGTTATATATGCATTTCGCAATACCAAAAAATTATAAATTACCATATAAATACCCCAGAATGCCACAATACTTTATCAGGCTTAGTAGCTAAGTTGTCTTTTGGTCTAAAAATATATGATTTTTCGAGCTGAATAATATCTTAACTTACCACTTCAAACTACCATGAAAATAATGGGTTTTTCAGGTAAATACTTTGCAAAGGCTCAGAAAACCACGTGGGGGACATTCTGAGCTTCCAATTGGTTATTCATACGTCATATACAGAAGTAGGTGTACGCAAGCAGGTGTTTCCAAAAATGGAAAGAGGTGGGCGGGGCAACTGTGTTTTATTCATTAATGTAGCAATATCTCAGCAAATAGAAAAGATAGGAGGTTCTTGTTTTACATTCTAGCTTATCAATATCGGTAATTTGAGTTCCTAATTTGTAAGAAACCATAGATTTTGTACTTGGACATCATAAACATCTAATCTGAAACAATGCTGCATTCACAAACCACAAGACACATAAAAACCGATATTTAGGATTTTTTTAATATTTATTTTTAAATTAAGAAATTAACTAATGTATAGTATTCAAATTTGAATTATAATCTACAATTTGATACCAAACTTATTGACTTACATTCATAAAATAGTAATTCAATAAAATGTTGATGCAAGTCTACAAACGTATTGACATGGCCTTTGACCCATGACCATGGTAAGACCTGTCAGACCCGTCTCGATAGAGTTAAGACATCTACAGACTAATGTTATTTTTTAATTCTGCACGGGAGTAGGAAACAGACGTAAAGCCGACAAATATCAGAAACTAACCATCATTGTTGGAAGATCGAGTTTTTCGCACCCGAGACAATCATTCCATATATGATGGCCTTTGACCCATGACCATGGTAAGACCTGTCAGACCTGTCTCGATAGAGTTAAGACATCTACAGACTAATGTTATTTTTTAATTCTGCACGGGAGTAGGAAACAGACCTAAAGCCGACAAATATCAGAAACTAACCATCATTGTTGGAAGATCGAGTTTTTCGCACCCGAGACAATCATTCCATATATGATGGCCTTTGCATTCTCTTAGTCTTTCCTTTTTTTTACAATATTTTGAGCAATAAAAATGTAAGAGAGTACTGAATAAATTTTTCCTTAATTCATACAGTACCTCGACGTGATCGTTCCTGCTTCTTGCTTTCTCTGTCTCGCTTCTTTTTATCTTTAACTTTTACGTTTTTACTGCTTGGGTCAAACCAATACTGTAATGATAACAACTAAATACACAATACCGTGTTAAGTGATATAAAATAAAGATTACATCCACTATTATCGAGCTAGAAGTTTGTTCTATTGTTCCTGAAATATGTCTTCCTTTCCTTTTGATGGCCATTTGGATAAAACTCACAGGATATTGTAGCCGGTTAAAGATTGAATAAATATTTTTAATTTCTTCATTTGAATAATGAATGACATATTGTAAAAGCTCTTAGAAACATGGAATCCATAACTGATGTTTTAACTCTTTTGTGGTGGCACGAAAAAAGTGAATATAGTTTAAAGGGTTAGTTGGTTTTCTATAGATTGAGAGGACATTGAAAAGTTGTATATTATGCATAACGGTGAGTGAAAAAAGTTAGGGGCATCGCCCCTTTTGCCCTATGGATCAGGCGTCTATGTCGTGCACTACTTTCTCACTGCAGCCCAAAATTAGTCACCATCTATCTCTGTGTTTATTCGACTCCTAGTAACAAAACAGTTTTAATAGTACGTGATTTTATGCAACCTCCCACCAAATAATTACAAAATTAAATATAAACACAAAATGAGAGTACTTATCACAGCGAATAACATGTGCTGAAACGTCTATACATTTTCATAACTGAACACGTGAAACGTGCGTATACGAATGACATAATGATATTTGGAGTCGCTTTGAAGAGTAATTTTCCATACTGCATTAAACCTATGCTCTTTTAATTTATATTTGGATTGTTACAAAATTTATTAGAAAAACAATATATGAAATGTAATAATTTGTTCATCATAATAACTGATTATGGACGACCTTATCCCAAACTAAATGTGCCCCACTAAAATGATTAGCACCAACCTACACATAGAGCTATCTGTGCTAGTCAGATATTTAGCGAGGGTATTAGCACTCGAACACAGAATGTAACATTTTATCAGAACAATCTGGAGGTTCAGTGGTTTACTAATCCAGAAACTCTAATCGTTGTTCTTCTGACAAGCTTCCTTATGTCGCCTAGTCCAGTCACTGGGATACTCTGATTTGATAATATTTGTCAAAGACAAGCTTCCTTATGTCGCCTAGTCCAGTCACTGGGATACTCTGATTTGATAATATTTGTCAAAGACAAGCTTCCTTATGTCGCCTAGTCCAGTCACTGGGATGCTCTGATTTGATAATATTTGACAAAGGCAAGCTTCCTTATGTCGCCTAGTCCAGTCACTGGGATACTCTGATTTGATAATATTTGACAAAGGCAAGCTTCCTTATGTCGCCTAGTCCAGTAACTTGGATACTCTGATTTGATAATATTTGACAAAGGCAAGCTTCCTTATGTCGCCTAGTCCAGTCACTGGGATACTCTGATTTGATAATATTTGACAAAGGCAAGCTTCCTTATGTCGCCTAGTCCAGTCACTGGGATACTCTGATTTGATAATATTTGATAAAGGAACCCAAGTGTTTCTCAAAATTTGTGGAAACATTTCAGCTTCTCTTGGATAACTTAAAAGAAGGCATAATCCAAGACGTTTCACTTCTTCAGTGGAGCTTCTGTAGTTGGTAAAATAAAACGTAGGTTAACTTTTAAATTGTTTAGCTATAAGTCACATATGACAGATGGCGTTCAATAAAGGTAAAGGGTGACATCCTCTATAAATATTTATATTAGATTTGTGTATATTCATTGATAATGCTTCCTTATTTTTGTGTACGTCTTTTTTTTACCAAGTATCTTCAATAATCCATAAATTATTTTGAGTTTTTTTTTGTATGTTAATTTACTTGTCCTTTCAAGTGTTAAATAATTATTGTTTTTAGATTTATACCTTCTGACTTCTAACCTAGATGTGTTCCATGGTTTACTTTTTACTTCTTACTTAGATGCGTTTGATAGTTTACATATTACTTCTAACCTAAATGTGCTACATAGTTTTCTTCTTAGTTCTAAACTAGATGTGTTCCATAGTTTACTTCTTACATATAACCTAGTGTGTTACTTTTTACTTCTAACCTAGATGTATTTCATGGTTTACTTCTTACTTCTAGCTTAGATGTACTCCATAATTTTTTCTTACTTCTAACCTAGATGTGTTCAACAATTTACTTCTTACTTCTAACCTAGATTTACTCCATAGTTTACTTCTTACGTAGATGTGTTTCATAGGTTCCTTCTTACTTGTAACCTAGATGTGCTCCGTACTTTACTTCTTACCTAGATGTGTTCAAAAGTTTACTTCTTACTTCTAGCTTAGATGTGCTCCATAATTTTCTTCTTACTTCTAACCTAGATATGTTACTTTTTACTTCTAAATGATATATATTACTTTTTACTTCTAACCTAGATAT
>NW_013674569.1:23874-26199 GCF_000517525.1 Limulus polyphemus
TTTACTTCTAACCTAGATATATTACTTTTTACTTCTAACCTAGATGCGTTCCATGGTTTACTTTTTACTTCTTACCTAGATATGCTCCATAGTTTATTTCTTACTTTTAACCTAGAAGTGCTCAATAGTTCACTTCTTACTTCTAACCTAAATGTGCTCCATGGCTTACTTTTTACTTCTAACTTAGATGTGTTTCATGGTTTACTTCTTACTTCTAGCCTAGATGTACTCCATGGTTTACTCTTTACTTCTTACCTAGATGTGTTCCATGGTTTGCTTTTTACTTCTAACCTAGATGTGCTCCATAATTTTCTTCTTACTTCTAACCTAGATATGTTACTTCTTACTTCTAACCTAGACGTGTTCTTTGTTTACTTTTTACTTCTTACCTAGATATGCTCCATAGTTACTTCTTACTTTTAACCTAGAAGTGCTCAATAGTTTACTTCTTACTTCTAACCTAAATGTGCTCCATAATTTTCTTCTTACTTCTAACCTAGATATGTTACTTTTTACTTCTAAATGATATATATATATATTACTTTTTACTTCTGACCTATATGCGTTCCATGGTTTACTTTTTACTTCTTACCTAGATATGCTTCATAGTTTAATTCTTACTTTTAACCAAGAAGTGCTCGATAGTTTACTTCTTACTTCTAGCTTAGATGTACTCTATGGTTTACTTCTTACTTCTAACCTAGATATGTTCCATGGTTTCCTTCTTCCTTAAAATAATAAATAAACAACACACAGCATTAAAATCGATATACAATTAAAGTTGAATATCAGCGAACCTTGATTATATGACAATATATTAAGTTTTTACCATGGTGTACCAGCGATTGCTGATTTGCTAGCAATATATTATGTAATTAAGGTCGGAATATATCACAAACAATCCCTAATTAGATAATATAATGTTATATATTTATGGTCGAACACTCGGAGTTTCTGACAATATATTATGTAATTAAGGTCGGAACATATCACCAACGATCCCTAATTAGATAATATAATGTTATATATTTACGGTCGAACACTCGGAGTTTCTGACAATATATTATGTAGTTAAGGTCGGAACACATCACCAACGATCCCTAATTAGATAATATAATGTTATATATTTATGGTCGAACACCCGGAGTTTCTGACAATATATTATGTAATTAAGGTCGGAACATATCACCAACGATCCCTAATTAGATAATATAATGTTATATATTTATGGTCGAACACCCGGATTTTCTGACAATATATTATGTAGTTAAGATCGACACCAGCAAACCCCATATAGATAATAATATATTAAGCAGTTAAGATCGAACACAAGCGACCCTACATTGCTGATAGTACATCAATAATTTAAGCCTACGTACAGGACTTTCTGACAATATGTAAATATTAAGACCAAGAACTGCATAGCCAGAATATTTATACGTTATTACAAAGTGAGGTTTTATTACAGTGAACTAGTTATTCGAGAGTGTAAGATCACAACTTCAATAACAGCTCTAACAAAATAACTTAAACTAACTACCAACAATACTGCACGGGGTTTCAAAGCAATTTCGTCAAATCTTTGGCCGTTCTCATTGTGTTTTAGAAGTTCGACAAACGTCACAGATGGACTATTATACTTCCAATACACTATAAAATAAATTACAAATAGCAAGACGAACTTTTGACTCGTTGGATTATATTGAATAATTAATAAAAAGAATCGGTCTTTATAACCCAAACAACATTTCATGTTTATGTTCATGTTAGCCAGCCCTAATCTTGAACTATTGCCGTCATAAAAGCTTTGTCTATCACTTTGAACTAAATAAGTGAATTGATAAAAACTTTTATAACTTGTCCACGGTTGAAATTATAGAGCACGTTTGGCATCTTTACATCTTGAACCCTTGTATGTTGTTAAAGGTGTAGGAACGTTTCGCGTCAAATTCTATCTATCATCGAGAACGAATACACGTTTAATTATTAGTTTTTGTCAAGGAAATTAAATGATTATTTACAAAACAAATCTCTTTAACACCAAGGATGTGCAGTAATTTTATTTATTTATTATGATAGCTCCAACCTAACCGCTCAGCGCTAAGTTGCAGGGCTTATAACGCTAAAATTCGAATTTCGATAATCGACGGGTGGAGCACAGATATCTCATTGTGTAGTTTGTGCTTAAAAACAAGGAAACAAATTCAATCAAAACAACTTTATTCACTTATAGGGGTGTTTGTTACCCGCTCATAACATGTGAAACGGACACGCAAAGAACGTTTTCCAATAAATCGTTCTACATTATGTTCATGGTGTAACAAT
>NW_013674569.1:26938-28554 GCF_000517525.1 Limulus polyphemus
TAATGTGTAAAGATCGAATTTTCACAGATCTTCCAGTACAATAAGCGCCATCCTACAGATAATGTGTAAAGATCTAATTTTCACAGATCTTCCAGTACATTAAGCGACATCCTATAGATAATGTGTAAAGATCGAATTTTCACAGATCTTCCAGTACAATAAGCGCCATCCTATAGATAATGTGTAAAGATCTAATTTTCACAGATCTTCCAGTACATTAAGCGACATCCTATAGATAATGTGTAAAGATCTAATTTTCACAGATCTTCCAGTACATTAAGCGACATCCTATAGATAATGTGTAATGATATAGTTTTCACAGATCTTCCAGTACATTAAGCGACATCGTATATATAATGTGTAAAGATTTAATTTTCACAGATCATCCAGTACATTAAGCGACATCCTATAGATAATGTGTAAAGATCTAATTTTCACAGATCGTCCAGTACATTAAGCGCCATCCTATAGATAATGTGTAAAGATCTAATTTTCACAGATCGTCCAGTACATTAAGCGACATCCTATAGATAATATGTAAAGATTTAATTTTCAAAGATCTTCCAGTACCTTAAGCGCCATCCTATAGATAATGTGTAAAGATTTAATTTTCGCAGATCTTCCAATACATTAAGCGACCCTATAGATAATGTTTAAAGATCTAATTTTCACAGATCGTCCAGTACATTAAGCGCCATCCTATAGATAATGTGTAAAGATCTAATTTTCACAGATCTTCCAGTACATTAAGCGACATGTTATATATAATGTGTAAAGATGCTTCCGGTTCACCATTCGTGTTTCCAGCTAATAATAAAACTGCCAGTATTGAGTCGACTGTGAAATGGGTGGTAACTGCTTGTTAGAGAAACATTTGTACAAATATACTGGTGATTATACAATCTACTTATGCAGCTCAAATGTAGAGGAAGACGTTTCGAAAGTCTTCCACCTTTCGTCTTCAAGTCAGTTTGTGTAAACTACTGCAGGCCTTATACAGTATTGAAATGGACGTTCTTTGATTGGACGTTTGTTCCTGATACTGATCAGTTGACATAGGGTGTTCTGCAATGGCGGATTCCATGCTTCCATTAGTCTTGTGCTGTCTTTGTGTTCTTATCCCAGGTTGTCTTCCCGTTTCTTCAGTGTAGATTTCGTTAGAGGAACATGGAATTTCATAGATTACGTTTTTCGTATTTCTCGTTAGTGGGTTTCTCTTTAGTTTTGATCACGATAGATCTTATTGTTTTGTAAGATTTCCAATGGACGTCTATGTTGAACGTCTTGGCTATATGTTTGAGTTTTCACTTAAGTTATACACGTAGGGAAGGTAAATACTAGTAGTAGTAGTGTTCTCCTTAGGGAAGGTAAATAGTTATTGTAGTGTTCTCCTTAGGAATAGTAAGTAGTAGTAGTAGCAGTAGTGTTCTCCTTAGGGAAGGTAAGTAGTAGTAGTAGTGTTTTCCTTAGGAAGGTAAACAGTAGTAGTAGTGTTCTCCATAGGGATAGTAAGTAGTAGTAGTAGTGTTTTCCTTAGGAAGGTAAACAGTAGTAGTAGTGTTCTCCATAGGGATAGTAAGTAGTAGTAGTAGTGTTTTCCTTAGGAAGGTAAACAG
>NW_013674570.1:0-3341 GCF_000517525.1 Limulus polyphemus
GGTAAAAGATGCATTATAGACTAGGTAAAAGATGCATTAGAGACAAGGTAAAAGATGCAATACAAACAAGGTAAAAGATGCATTATAGACTAGGTAAAAGATGCATTAGAGACAAGGTAAAAGATGCACTACAAACAAGGTAAAAGATGCATTAGAGACAAGGTAAAAGATGCAATACAAACAAAGTAAAAGATGCATTAGAGACAAGGTAAAAGATGCAATAAAGACAAAGTGAAAGGTGCAGTACGAAACAAGGTGAAAGATGCACTACAGACGAGGTAAATGATGCATTACAGATAAGGTAAAGATGCATTACAGAAAAAATGGGAAAATGCACTACAGATTAGGTGAAAGATGCATTACAAACAAGGTCAAAGATACGTTAAAGACAAGATAAAAATGCACTACAGCTAAGGTAAAGATGAATTACCTAAACAAAATATTGAAAAATTCAGTACAGAGAAAGTGAAAGATGCAGTGCTGTTATGAACATTTGATTTGTTAAGTTCCTCTTACATGGGCCAGAGGAACTTAACAAATCAAATGTTCATAACCAGCGTTTTGTATGGACCTATATCATAAGATTCAAATGTTCATAACCAGCGTTTTGTATGGACCTATATCATAAGATAGCCTTACATGGGCCAGAGTAATTTAACAAATCAAATGTTCATAACCAGCGTTTTGTATGGACCTATATCATAAGATAGCCTTACATGGGCCAGAGTAGTCTCCTTGGATGGTGTTCATGTTATATTTTATTGTCTGTCCGTTGTCTCCTGGTATGGTGTTCATGTTAAAAGTTAATTGTCTGTCAGTAGTCTCCTTGTATGGTGTTCATGTTATATTTTATTGTCTGTCCGTTGTCTCCTGGGATGGGTTTGATGTTAAAACGGATTGTTTGCCTGTAGTCTCCTGGGGTGGCGATCAGTATTTAGATTTAATTGTTTGTTTGTATATTCCTGAATTAATGTTGACATTTTTTTATTATGTTTATCATTTTAATTAATTAATTACATAATAAGCGACTTGAATGTTGTTTAAAACAATATAACAATTAGCATTTATATAAATATTATCTTTCCTCGACTAACAGCAGCCATCAGGTATATCGGTAAGCATTGTTTGTTTTCTTTACCATTGTTCGATCCGCACTATGTAAACATACAGAGAAGACTTAACTGTTCAGTTCTGTCTCACTACTCAATCACTCTATCAACAATGCTGCGAATCGACTGTTTGCACACTGTTAGAAGGACGTCATTCACGCTTGGTTTTCATTACGCTAAGTGAATTGACACATATACGTTCATTACTGACTCCTGATATCCAATGTTGGTTTGTTGTAACACAAGGCAGTCCACGCAGATTTTAGTTACATATCAGTGAACGTTATATAAAGAGACATATCTGTGTGTGTGTGTGTACAAAGTGGGAAGGACAACATACTTCTAATGTTTTATCTCTATCAACGTTTATTTTTCAAGTCGGTTGAAAGTACCAGATTTTTTATGGAGTTCTTCAGCCTGTACTCAACGACACTACAACTTTGAACCCACGGTAAGCCTATTTTTAAGCAGCCCCTGCTACGGGACAAATGAAATCTTTCACACTGAAACAGCTAAAAATTAGTTAGGGGAAAAAAAAAATCCGTGACTTATTAAACTTTGTTTTTGTTGCTGAAATCTACTGGTTCGCTGCGTGTATGGTGATGTTTTTATTTCATACTGAGTGCACGTTTCCTTACGGGGTTGCGACGAAACGTGTCGCATCGTTAGGTTTGTTCGTTTGTTTGTGAAGTTCGCGCAAAGCTACACGAGGGCTATCTGCGCTAGCCGTCCCCAGTTTAGCAATGAAAGATTGGAGGGAAGGCAGCTAATCATCACCACCCACCGCCAACTCTTGGGCTACTCTTTTACCAACGAATAGTGGGATTGACCGTCACATTATAACGCCCCTAAGGCTGAAAAGGCGAACATGTTGGACGGGGATTCGAACCCGCGACCCGCATATTGCGAGTCGAGCGCCCTAACCACCAGGCCACGCATCGTTGGGGATTCCGCTTCTGATAGTGTGAAATGAGTGAACGCTTTTATCGTTATATATATATAGTTTGTTTGTGTTCACTTTAATATGATTTCATGGTTAGCCGCCATTACCATGAAATCCGGTCCACTCTTTTGAGGCCATGGGTGCGTTATACTTGCGAGAGTGACGGTCCTATCCCAATACCCGATAGAGTAGCACAACATTCGGCGGTGGGTGTTGTTGGCTAGTTGCCCTACCTCTAGTCTATCAGTTGCGAATAAGTACAGCTAGTGGATATAACCCTCGTATAGCTTTGCACGAATATCCGAAAACAACAACAGACAAACAAACAACTTTCTCCTGTTTAGTCTTTCTTTTGAAAATAGCCCCCTAGTGGTACAGCAGTATGTCTGCGGAATTACAACGCTAGAAACCGGGTTTCGATAGCTTTGGTGGGCAGAGTACAGATTGTGCAGCTTTGTGCTTAGCTACAAACAAACTTTTGAAAACATATAATAGCAATTCAACATTTCCACTGGTGTGTGTGTAAGAGCATGCTGTTAATCTTCAGATCCATTCCTCTCATTTTCTTGTCTTTCTTTAGACAATACATATATATAATAATAAATTCCTGAATCTCAGAGATCTTGCATTAGCGCATGCGTGTTGTATGGCACTTTTTTTTTCTCGTGAGCAGAATAGCATTAGTGGACACCAAGGTTTCGTCCAATAAATACGTCTCTTAATCAAGTTATCGATTAAATATACCCACCTTTTGTGACTGTTTCTATTTAGCATGAATGCCTCCTGTTTAACCTTATCTATCTATATATTTATGTTTGTCTGTCTGTCTATCTGTCCTTTTATTGTTTTTTTCCGAGGAATGAAAATACATTATATTGGAGGGAAGCACGTGAGCATTAATCAGGAGAGATGTCAAAGTTTCGGTTATCTAAAAGCTTTGATAAACTATAGATCGATAAAGATTACAGAAACTAGCTTTTTATCTCTCACGTGCAATCTTCACGGTCCAAACGGACCAATCATTCGTCCCTTTACTATGACCGCAATGTAGTAGTATACAACACTCAAAATCTAACAAAATAAGAATTCTTTATAGTGGATGTATCGAGAGTCATCAAGCACATGATGTACGACGAGTACAAAAAACAAAAGCGTATCTGGTCATTTTGAGCCACATATTTGCATCATACAAACACTGAAGCTTACTAAACTCGGTAATCTTGTGGTCGTTTGATTGTATACAAAAGACAGTTGACAGACAATTAACTTTTAACATGAACACCATCCAA
>NW_013674570.1:4077-7064 GCF_000517525.1 Limulus polyphemus
CTCTAATGCATCTTTTACTTTGTGTGTAATGCATCTTTTACCTAGTCTATAATGCGTGTTCTACCTTGTCTCTAATGCATCTTTTACTTTGTGTGTAATGCATCTTTTACCTAGTCTATAATGCGTGTTCTACCTTGTCTCTAATGCATCTTTTACTTTGTGTGTAATGCATCTTTTACCTAGTCTATAATGCGTGTTCTACCTTGTCTAATGCATCTTTTACTTTGTTTGTATTGCATCTTTTACCTTGTCTCTAATGCGTATTTACCTTGTCTCTAATGCATCTTTTACTTGTGTGTAATGCATCTTTTACCTAGTCTATAATGCGTGTTCTACCTTGTCTCTAATGCATCTTTTACTTTGTGTGTAATGCATCTTTTACCTAGTCTATAATGCGTGTTCTACCCACAAAGTAAAAGATGCATTAGAGACAAGGTAAAATACGCATTATAGACTAGGTAAAAGATGCATTAGAGACAAAGTAAAAGATGCAATACAAACAAAATAAAAGATGCATTAGAGACAAGGTGAAAGGTGCAGTACGAAACAAGGTGAAAGATGCACTACAGACGATGTAATGCATCTTTTACCTTGTGTGTAATGCATCTTTTACCTAGTCTGTAATTCATCTTTTGCCTCACTATACGGTATATTACCTCTACATGCTTCATATTTCCCGTTTGCTTTCCATGTTTCCTTATGTATCTTTACCTAACTTTGTTTTCATTACACTCCATGACGCTGCTTCTATTTTAATTCAATTCTTTCTTCCGTTATCTATTGTAAGCCCTTTCTACCTTTTCTGATTTGTGATATTCTTGAAAATAAATTAAAACAAATATTTTCTTCGTTAAATTTTCCTGATTTTAGATAATTTATTTTTCTCCTATAGTTTTTTATTGTTTTACCCACCTTTGTTTTTTACTTGTACCTTTCTTTTTTGAGGGGTGGTTAGCATGCCGAATTGGAAATCGAAGGGCACACGGTTCGTGTCCCGTTGCAACAAAATTATGCAGGTACTTTGGGACCATGGATGAGTTATAATAGTGACGGTCAAATCACACTATTCGATTAGAGTAGCTTAAGAACTGGTGTTTGGTGCTGCTAACTAACTGCTTTATTCTATTAGTTCAAAATTTAGGGGAGGTTAGTGGAGATAAATAACCCTTGTACAGCTTGACACGAATATCCAAAACAAATTAACAAAGTTTTATCATTTATCTATTTAGTAATTTTTTTGTACTTTAATTTTTTAGTTGTCTCCCCGTGGTTAGGCCTAACATGTCCTGGTGGCTGTGAAACTTAACTAGCAATATTTGGGTCGCAGGTTCGAATCCCGTGACCAGACATGCTCGCCATTTCAACCGTGAGGGCCTTATAACGTTATGATCAATCCCACTATTCGTTGGTAGAGAGTAGCGCAAGAGTTGGCGGTGGGTGGTGTTGAAAAGCTGCCTTATTTCTAGTATATCACTTTACAATTAGGGAAGGCTAGTGCAGATAGCCCTGGAGTAGCTATGAGTGAAATTCAACAACGGTGAGTCTACGGGTTTCCAATGCTAAAATCCGTGTCTTGATTCCCGTCGGTGGATACAGTAGATAGCCTCATGTGGCTTTGCTCTAAAAACAAAGAAAGAAACAAAAACAAAAACTGGTGCTTCAGCAGTAGGCTTGAGGGCTTATAACGCTACAGAATACGATGTTCGATTCTTGCGATGGACACAGCTCAAACAGCTGTGCGTTAAGTTTGGTTTGTTATGAATTTCGCGCAAAGCTACACGAGGGCTATCTGCGCTAGCCGTCCTTAATTTAGCAGTGAAAGATTAGAGGGAAGGCAGCTAGTCATTACCACCCACCGCCAACCCTTGGGCTACTCTTTTACCAACAAATAGTGGGAATGACCGTCCCATTATAACGCCCTTAAGGCGTGAAAGGGCGAACATGTTGGACGGGGATTCGAACTCGCGACCCGCAGATTACGAGTCGAGCTTCCTAACCACCTGGCCATGCCGGACCAATTGTGCGTTAAGAACCAGCGCTTTTATTTATTTACTATTATTAGTTCCTTCTCTTAGTTTTCCAAGCCTATTTATTCGGGCTAACCAAATTCAAGAACTCCTATTAAATACAAAGATTTATTATTACCAAACGCTCTACAAAATTATTATACAATCTTTATGTTCTTGAATTCTGATGTCAAATATGCACCCTCCCCTCCCACTAAGTAGCTGAACGATAAATCTGTGGGCTAAAAATTGGATTTCGATATCCGTGATGATATATAGCTTTGTATAGCTTTGGGCTTGCCCGGCATGGCCAGGTGGTTAGGGCGCTCGACTCGCAATCTGTGGGTCGCGGGTTCGAATCTCCCTCACACCAAACATGCTCGCCCTTTCAGCCGTGGAGGCGTTATAATGTGACGGTCAATCCCACTATTCGTTGGTAAAAGAGTAGCCCAAGAGTTGGCGGAGGGTGGTGATGACTAGCTGCCCTCACTCTAGTCTTACACTGCGCAGATAGCCAATCGTGTAGCTTTGCGCGAAATCCATAACAAGCAAACAAGCTTTGGGCTTAACTGCGAACAAGCAAACATTATGTCAGGTATGTACCAAAATAATTTGTGAGAAAAGTTTGTTTACCAGACAATTCTGTCTATATATCAATTGGTTATTCTCCGTATCGCTCTCTTGTGGAACAGCGGTAAGTTTACGGACTTATAACACCAACATCGGGAGAGCTTTTCTGTTTGGTGCCCACCAACAGTAATAAACATCAATATGGAACCCATCACCAAATGTTTGACTCTTATCTTTATTAAGTTATATGGAGAAATAAAAACAAAGATGAAGGTTTTTTTTTTTAAACAAGAAGGTGTTTAACATCGCAGAATTCGCTAAATAAATATCATATAATGTTTTATTATTAATTATTTTATTTTATTGCATTACTGGTGTCATTTTCAAAACGATCTTTAGTGGGCACCAAAC
>NW_013674570.1:7655-11711 GCF_000517525.1 Limulus polyphemus
AAGAAGGTGTTTAACATCGCAGAATTCGCTAAATAAATATCATATAATGTTTTATTATTGATTATTTTATTTTATTGCATTACTGGTGTTATTTTCAAAACGATATGTTGGTGGGCACCAAACTGAAAAGACCCAAATCCAGGATTCGATTCTCCCAGCAGATACTATTTTCGGGGTATAGTAGTATTGAGCAAAAACAAAAATCTTTTTTTCAGGTTGTTACATTACTAATTACCTGATAAATGTGTCTCTTACCGAAACAGCGTCCTCTTGTGAGCCCTGGCTTAAATACATGTTCATATGACGTAAGGTATTAGGCATTAAATTATTCAATCAAGCCTACTATTATATTTCTGTTATACTAATATGATAATACGCTTTATATCAAGCTCTAAGCTGTTGGGAATGCTGCAGGCTCTTACCACGTGAATCTAGAAGAGCTCGTGCCGTGACGATAGATCTCACGCGCCCTCCACGTAATCCCTATAACACAAAGCTTTCTTCTATGTAACATGCTCATGTAAAGATGATTTTAATATCATACGAAATTCCAAAATATTTGTTTATGAACCTTGTGAACTGACATCTAATTGTTTCTTGTGTTTTAGATAGACAGATAGTTTAGAAAAAAGGTATCCTCGCTTCAAAAGAATAATTTACACGTACTAATACAGCAGCAAGCCGAGGTCCCAAGGGAATTAGGTTTATCACCTAGGTATTTGTTTTGTTTTGTTTGGTTGTAGTTAAGTACAAGGCTAAACAATGGGCTATTTGTGCTGTACGGGTATGGAAACACGATTTTTAGCGTTATAAGCCTTCAGACTCACCGGTGAGCCACCAGGAAGCATAATCTAAGTATCTCAATAAGGACGAATTTTTAACTGTTCAACATTTGTGCTGTTATTTTAAACGTTTATCACACCTTATGCTGCACGTAAGCTGAATGACTAGGTGAATAGATCACTAAGATTGAGAAATAGCCATCCTTAATGTAGAACTGCTGAACAGAGGGAGGGCAACCAGTCATCAGTACCCACCACCTATGTGACTACCCTTAACTGAATAGCAGTATTATATGTCACAGTTATAGAACCAACACGGCTGGACGTTCCGAGCGTGCTCAATATCATATCACACGTCGAACCCTGGGCCTTCTGATCCGTAGCCTGGCATGCTAACCACTAAGCGTGATCTTTCGACAACGCAACACCACTAGACGTATGGTTGGAAGAATGTATATAAAAAAGTCATTTCATAGAAACATATATTCATACAGCGAGATATTGAAACAATGCAAATGAATGAACTCCATGGGGAGTGGAAGAAACCTGTGCAGTGGAGCGTTTTGGGAAGTAACACGGAGTAATGCTCTCGTCCGAAAACAAACAGAAACATCGTACAACAACTTGTTTACTTACAACAATTAAATTATCAATAAAGACATCGTACACTATAGTCTGTTTACTTACAACAATTACAGGACCAATAAATAGATCGTACAACAGCTTGTTAACTTACAACAATTAAAGGGCCAATAGAAACATTGTACAACAGACAATCTGTTTAATTACAATAATTAAATGACCAACAAAGACATCGTAAAGCAGCTTGTTAATTTACAACAATTAAAGGGCCAACAGAAACATTGTACAATAGACAGTCTGTTTAATTACAACAATTAAAGGACCAACAGAGAGATCGTAGAACTTCTGATTACTGACAAAATATTAAAGACGAACAGAGACATCTTAAAGCAGTTAATTACTATGCTTCATGCATAGTAAGGCGAGGACGTGTGAGAAGTAACGTGGAAAATCTGTGTGGTCTGAGATTGAATCCTCTGTTCTTTATAGAAACTTGTTACAATATATTTAACGGTGTCGGGCATCAGACTGAGTACGATCGACGACAGAGAAAGTAGGTCAGATGGTAGCACTAAACCTGGAATATCGTGTGATAACGTCCAGTATGACAAATTAACTCAACTTTCAACTCTCACAACAAAGTGGCGAATGTAGCTACCAAACCTGGTCAACTCTGAAAAACTCTATACAGTTAGAAGCAATAAAAATTCTGTGGGAAGTAGCAGTCAATATGAAAAATGTAGACAAAAAATCTGGAAAGTAAACAATCTTTTCAGCACAAGTAGTGTAACAAGAGTGCTTCAACCTTGCAGGCTCATACAAGTTCTGCCGCTCAATGACTCCAATAGTAGCCACATACTAACAGGCATTGGTAGCTCAATCTCTTAATATAAATAACAGAAAAAATTCACCAGACTTCAGACGTTTCATCCCTAAGGAAAAAAAGTCTTGTCTTCATTTATCTACTGGAAATTTATGTGAAAAAATGCAATAAGACTCTACAACACAGCATGTTTACTGACAACAATTAAAGGACCAAAAGAGACATCGTACAGCAATTTGTTTACTTACAATAATTAAAGGATCAATAGAAACATCGTAAACCCGTTGATTACTTACAACAATTGAAGGACCAGTAAAAGCATCTTAAAACAGCTGATTACTTACAACGAGTAAAGGACCAGCAGAGACATCTTAAAACAGCAGATTACTTACAACAATTGAAGGACCAGTAAAAGCATCTTAAAACAGCTGATTACTTACAACAAGTAAAGGACCAGCAGATTACTTACAACAATTGAAGGACCAGTAAAAGCATCCTAAAACAGCTGATTACTTACAACAATTGAAGGAGCAGTAAAAGCATCCTAAAACAGCTGATTACTTACAACGAGTAAAGGACCAGCAGAGACATCTTAAAACAGTAGATTACTTACAACAATTGAAGGACCAGTAAAAGCATCCTAAAACAGCTGATTACTTACAACAAGTAAAGGGCCAGTAGAGACATCTTAAAACAGCAGATTACTTACAACAATTGAAGGATCAACAGAAACATCGTAAAATACCTAATTACTTGCAACAATTACAAAACCAACAGAGACATCGTAAAACTTCTGATTACTTACAACAATTGAAGGATCAGTAAAAGCATCCTAAAACAGCTGATTACTTACAAGTAAAGGACCAGCAAAGACATATTAAAACAGCTGATTACTTACAACAATTGAAGGATCAACAGAAACAGATAACGGTTCATTACTTACAACAATTGAAGGATCAACAGAAACATCGTAAAACACCTAATTACATGCAACAATTACAAAACCAACAGAGACATCGTAAAACTTTTGATTACTTACAACAATTGAAGGATCAGTAAAAGCATCCTAAAACAGCTGATTACTTACAAGTAAAGGACCAGCAAAGACATTAAAACAGCTGATTACTTACAACAATTGAAGGATCAACAGAAACAGATAACGGTTCATTACTTACAACAATTAAAGGATATACTAAAACAGATAACAGCTCATTACTTACAACAATTAAAGTATCAATAAAAACAGATAACGGCTCATTACATACAACAACTAAAGGACCAACAGATACTTCGCAAAACCCTTTTTTACATACAACAATTAAAGGATCAATAAAAACAGATAACGGCTCATTACTTACAACAATTAAAGGATAAATAAAAACAGATAAAGGCTCATTACATACAACAACTAAAGGACCAACAGAGACTTCGCAAAACCGTTTTTTACTTACAACAATTAAAGGATCAATAAAAACAGATAATGGCTCATTACTTACAACAATTAAAGGATCAATAAAAACAGATAACGGCTCATTACATACAACAACTAAAGGATCAACAGAGACTTCGCAAAACCGTTTTTTACTTACAACAATTAAAGGATCAATAAAAACAGATAACGGCTCATTACATACAACAACTAAAGGATCAATTAAAACAGATAACTGCTCATTACTTACAACAACTAAAGATCCAACAGAGACTTCGCAAAACCGTTTTTTACTTACAACAATTAAAGGATCAATAAAAACAGATAACGGCTCATTACTTACAACAATTAAAGTATATATTAAAACAGATAACTGCTCATTACTTACAACAACTAAAGATCCAACAGAGACTTCGCAAAACCGTTTTTTACTAACAACA
>NW_013674570.1:12242-20015 GCF_000517525.1 Limulus polyphemus
ATTTCTTACAACAATAAAAGAATAACCAGAAAGGTGTTAAATTAAAACAGCTGATTTCTTACAACAATAAAAGAATAACCAGAAAGGTGTTAAATTAAAACAGCTGATTTCTTACAACAATAAAATAATCAACAGAGACGCGTTAAATTAAAACAGCTGATTTCTTACAACAATAAAAGAATCAACAGAGACGTGTTAAATTAAAACAGCTGATTTCTTACAACAATAAAAGAATCAACAGAGACGTGTTAAATTAAAACAGCTGATGTCTTACAACAATTAAAGCCGAACAGCTTATTGCAATATAGAACAATAGAAACACGGCAAAGCACCTAATGTACTCGTGTTCAATAAAACTTTCCGCTTGACTGATCTTCTATCAACAGAGGAATAGGTTTTACATTACAAAGTGATACATTTTATTTAACGAGAAACTACTGAATTAGTCTTATAATGTCGTCTATATGAATGCAGCCGTATTTCGTTTTTATCAGTTAACCAGTACATTGTTTAACAGAGGATCAGCCTCGATAGCAGTAATTAAAACCTATAGCTGAAATTCACTATTTTTTACACCATCTTTATTTTCAGGCGATTATGTTTCTATATCATGTTTTAACACAAGAAATCAGTACACGGTGACGTATATATGAGTTAAAATGAACTATTAGTAATTATTATTTATGACGAGTATTATTTTTGTGGCATCTTTAGTACAATTTATTCTTGATGACGAATATTATCGTTTTTTCATGTTTAATACTATTAACCCTTGTGACGAATATTGTTGTTTTTTCAAGTTTAATACTATTGATCCTTATGACGAATATTATTGTTTTTTCATGTTTAATACTATTAATCCTTATAACGAATATTATTGTTTTTTTCATGTTTAATACTATTGATCCTTATGACGAATATTATTGTTTTTTCATGTTTAATACTATTAATCCTTATAACGAATATTATTGTTTTTTCATGTTTAATACTATTGATCCTTATGACGAATATTGTTTTTTCCATGTTTAATATTATTTATTCTTTATGACGAATATTATTGTTTTTCCATGTTTAATATTATTTATTCTTTATAACGAATATTGTTGTTTTTTCATGTTTAGTGCTGTTTATTCTTTATGACGAATATTATTGTTTTTCATGTTTAATATTATTTATTCTTTATAACGAATATTGCTGTTTTTTCATGTTTAGTGCTGTTTATTTTTTATGACAAATATTATTGTTTTTTCATGCTTAATACTATTGATCCTTATGACGAATATTGTTTTTCATGCTTAATATTATTGATCCTTATGACGAATATTGTTTTTTCATGCTTAATATTATTTATTCTTTATAACGAATATAGTTGTTTTTCATGCTTAATATTATTTATTATTGATAACGAATATTGTTGTTTTTCATGTTTAGTGCTGTTTATTCTTTATGACGAATCTTATTGTTGTTTCATGTTTAGTATTATTTATTCTTTATGACGAATCTTATTGTTGTTTCATGTTTAGTATTATTTATTCCTTAACACGAATCTTATTGTTGTTTCATGTTTAATATTATTTATTCCTTATGACGAATCTTATTGTTGTTTCATGTTTAGTATTATTGTATTTTCTTATTAAGATTTACTAGCTACTTCTGTTCAGTCTTATTGTGTGTTGTTGTTGTTTTGGTTTCCATGTGACAATGTTACATTTTTTCCATGTTTTGGTTTTCTCACCGCTTCTCTTACTTTAATCTGTTGTGTTTCTTTCAGTTTGTTCTAAAGTAAGGACACACACGTGTAACCTACGACACACATTACAGGTGACGTTCCAAGTAATCCTTTCACGCTGTTTGCTACTCCACTCTCAAGCACGGGAACACATCCACATTGTCTTGTTAGTTGCTGGGTCAGCTTATTTCGCTAAGTGTTGTCAGAAAGCTTTCAACAGTCGAAGAGATGACCCTTCATATTCGGAAGAGTTCATGAATTTATGAATTCTTGAAGCACCACTCACCGATCCTTATGAGTTTTCTTCCACTTCTGCCTGGAGCAGTCATGGAGATTTATTCATTTTCACGTGCGCATCTTCTCCCTCACGTCCAATGGCCTATCATATTGACTTTAGCTGCCGCTCGTGGCTGTAATACAGTTTTTCTCAAATATTTGCCCTCCTCTCCGCCAGAACGTCACAATTATGCAGTCTCTGAGTGTCCTCGTACACGACAATTGCATTTACACAATGACACGTTGCATGGGAAGCTCTTTTCATTGCACGGACTCTCGCCTTGGGAAAAGCTTCCTGACATAACAAACCGACGCGTTGTGCGACCCCGCTCTCAATCTAACCGCGCCGTTTGCCGAATTTCCTTATCGCGCTGCACTCCGACGCACCGCCCGTGAGACGTGTTCGAAGAAGTTGATATTACTAAAATAACTAAATATTAACTTCCGATCAGAACAAACAACCCACTTAGATCAAAATTAAAAACCAAATCTGTAACTAGGGTGCCTAATTATGTATACTTTTCTTATTTATATAGACTAGGATGTATTATCAGTTGTCATCAGATTTACCCACCAACAATAAACACTTTGTGACCAACTGTGGCTAAAATAATAATACTCATTAACTGTGACTAGTTTATTTTGAATTACACAGAGAGTAATGTTGAAAACTGTCTTACTGTGGATATATCATAACAAAGATAAGTTGTATTGAAGATGTCAAACAGATGTGTAGCGTTATTTACAAATTGACAACAGAAAAGTACACTTCATCATATAAACGACATCCCACTTCAAGGTATATAAACCTCTTTAAGGTAAACATTCTAATTCAAGGTATATAATCCTCCTTAAGGTAGACATCCCACTTCAAGGTATATAATCCTCTTTAAAGTAGACATCCTAATTCAGGGTATATAATCCTCCTTAAGGTAGACATCCCAATTCAAGGTATATAATCCTCTTTAAAGTAGACATCCTAATTCAGGGTATATAATCCTCTTTAAGGTAGATATCCTAATTCAGGGTATATAATCCTTACATTATCCTAGGTAGACATTCCATTTCAATGTATGTGATCCTCTTTAAGGTAGACATCCCAATTCAAGGTATACATTCTACTCCAGGTAGACATCCCACTCCAGGTGTACGTTTTACTATAGGTAGACATCCCACTCCAGGTGTACGTTTTACTCCAGGTATACATCCCACTCTAAGTAGACATCCCACTCCAGGTATACATCCCACTCCAGTGTAGATATTCGTCTTCAGAGTAATCTAGTTATTTGAGTTGCTGAGCCCTCCACGTGTCTAATAACTTATGTTTATCCCTAATTGCACCTGATACCAACTCTCTAACTACGTTGACCTACATCTAAACAACGAGCTAGAAATGCAGCAAAATTTCCCGGTGTTTGTACACACTGAACGCGTGACATCCCGTTTGGCCGTGTGGACATAACCAGTCTGGGAGAAATTGACTCTTCGGTCTCCTGCAGGTCAGGTGTTATAAAGTCAGTATCTTTCCGGCTTGATTAACTGTAACGATTACTGGTAAGTTGCTTACGTAGTGAAGAGCGACAGTGTGTTTGTGTTATTTCGTCAAGAGTGTGAGTGTGTTTCGAATGTTTATGTAGAATGTAAGTGCAATTTAAAAGTTTATGAACAACACAAGTGTGTTAGTATTGTCAGTGAAGTGTGTCAGTGTGTTTTGTTGTTTGTAAAGAGTGCCAGTGGGTTTCTATTGTTTGTGAAGAATGCCAGTATGTTTCTATTGCTTGTGAAGAGAGCCAGTATGCTTCTGTTGTTAGTGAAGAGTGGCAGTGTGTTTCTATTGTTTGTCAAGAGTATCAATGTGTTTCTATTGTCTACTTTTATTGATTGTAAAGAGTGCCTGTGTGTTTATATTACTTGTGAAAAACGTCAATGTCTTTCTATAGTCTGCGAAGAGTGCCAGTGTGTTTCTATAGTCTGTGAAGAGTGCCAGTGTGTTTGTATAGTTTGTGAAGAGTGCCAGTGTGTTTGTATAGTTTGTGAAGAGTGCCAGTGTGTTTCTATAGTCTGCAAAGAGTGCCAGTGTGTTTCTATACTTTGAGAAGAGGATCAATGTATTTCTGTAGTTTGTGAAGAGTGCCAGTGTGTTTCTATAGTCTGCGAAGAACGCCAGTGTGTTTCTATAGTCTGCTAAGAGTGCCACTGTGTTTGTATTGTTTGTGAAGAGCGCCAGTGTGTTTCTATAGTCTGCGAAGAACGCCAGTGTGTTTCTATAGTCTGCTAAGAGTGCCACTGTGTTTGTATTGTTTGTGAAGAGCGCCAGTGTGTTTCTATAGTCTGCGAAGAGCGCCAGTGTGTTTCTATAGTCTGCGAAGAGGATCAATGTATTTCTATTGTTTGTTAAGATCGTCTGTGTGTTTCTATAGTCTGTGAAGAGTGCCAGTGTGTTTGTATAGTTTGTGAAGAGCGCCAGTGTGTTTCTATAGTCTGTGAAGAGTGCCAGTGTGTTTGTATAGTTTGTGAAGAGCGCCAGTGTGTTTCTATAGTCTGCGAAGAGCGCCAATGTGTTTCTATACTTTGAGAAGAGGATCAATGTATTTCTATTGTTTGTTAAGATCGTCTGTGTGTTTGTATAGTTTGTGAAGAGCGCCAGTGTGTTTCTATAGTCTGCGAAGAGCGCCAGTGTGTTTCTATAGTCTGCGAAGAGCGCCAATGTGTTTCTATACTTTGAGAAGAGGATCAATGTATTTCTATTGTTTGTTAAGATCGTCTGTGTCTTTCTGTTGTTTGTGAAGTGTGCCCAGTGTTTTATTAAAGTTTGTGAAAAGGGTCAGTGTATTTCTATTTTTCAAGAACGTCAGTGTGTTACTGTTTCTTGTGATGAGTGTCAGTGTGTTTCTATTATTTGTGAAGAGTGGCAGTGTCTTTCTATAGTTTCTGAAGAGTGCCAGTATGTTTCTATTGCATGAGAAGGGTACTAGTGTGTTTCTATAGTTTGTTAAAAAGGTCAGTGTATTCTTATTGTTTGTGAAAAGTGTCAGTGTATTTCTAGTGTTTGCGAAAAGTGCCTGTGTGTTTCTATAGTTTGTGATGAATGCAAGTGTGTTGCTATAGCCTTTGAAGAGCGACAGTGTTTTTCTATTATTTGTGAAGAGTGCCAGTGTCTTTCTATAATTTCTAAAGAGTGTCAAGTATGTTTCTATTGTATGTAAAGAGTGCATGTGTGTTTCTATTGTTTGTGAAGAGCGTCAGGTTGTTTGTGAAGATCGTGAGTGTGTTTATATTGGTTGTGAACTGTGCTAGTGTGTTATTAGAGTTTGTGAAGAGTGCAAATATATTTCTATTGATTCTGAAGGGTGGCAGTGTGTTTCTCTAGTTTTGAAGATCGTAAAAGTATTTTTATTGTTTGTGAAGATTGCTAATGTGTTTCTGTAGTTTGTAAAGAGTGCCAGTATATGTATATTGTTTGTGGAAATCGTCAATGTCTATATATTGTTTGTGAAGAGTGACAGTATGTTTCTACAGTTTGGGAAGTGTGTCTGTGTGTTTCTACGTATTATGAAGATCGTCTACTTTATCAGTTATTTGTAAAGAGTGTCTGTGTGTTTCTATTATTTCTGAAAATCGTCAATGTCTCATTATTGTTTGTGAAGAGCGCCGGTGTGTTTCTATAATTTGTGAAGAGTGCCACTATGTTACTGTTGTTTGTGAGGAGTGACAGTGTATTTCTACAGTTTGTGTAGACTGTCAGTGTGTTTCTATTGGTTGCTAAGACAGTCAGGCTGTTATAGTTGTTTTGAAGAATGCCAGAGTCTCTATTGTTTGTGAATAGCATAAATGTGTTTCTATTGTTTGTGAATAGCATGAGTGTGTTTCTATTGATTGTGAAGAGTGTGAGGGTGTTTCTATTGTTTGTGAATAGCATAAGTGTGTTTCTATTGATTGTGAAGAGTGTGAGGGTGTTTCTATTGTTTGTGAATAGCATAAATGTGCTTCTATTGTTTGTGAATAGCATGAGTGTTTCTATTGATTGTGAAGAGTGTGAGGGTGTTTCTATTGTTTTTGAATAGCATGAGTGTGTTTCTATTGTTTGTGAATAGCATGAGTGTGTTTCTATTGTTTGTGAAGATTGTCACTATATTTATATTAATTGTGAAAAGGGTCAGTGTATTTCTATTTTTCATGAAGAACGTCACTATTGCTTGTGAAGATCCTCTACTTTTTTATTGATTGTAAAGAGTGCCTGTGTGTTTTTATAGTTTGTGAAGAGCACCATTGGGATTTCATTTTTCGTGTAGCTCCAGTATGTTTTTGTTATTTTTGAAGATCGTGAGTGTGTACATATTCATTGTGAAGAGCGCCAGTGTATCCATTGTTTATAAAAAGTTCAGGTGTGTTTGTGAAAAGTGTCAGTATATTTCTATTGTTTGCGAAGAGTGTTTACGTGTTTCTGTAGTTTATGAAAAGTATCAATGTGTTTCTATTGTTTGTTAAGACCGTCTGTGTTCTTATAAAGGTTGTGAAGAGTGCCAGAGTGTTTCTATAGATTGTGAAGAGTGCCAGTGTGTTTCTGTAGTTTTTGAAGAGTAGCAGTATGTTCCTTTTGTTTGTGAAGATCGTGAATGTCTTTTTATTGCTTGTGAAGTGTACCAGTGTGTTTCTGTTTTTTGTGGTGAGCGACAGTGTGTTTCTATTGTTTGTGAATAACGTCAGGGTGTTTCTGTTGTTTGTGAACAGTGAGTGTCACTGTGTTTCCATTGTTTGTGAAGTGTACCAGTGTGATTTTATTTGTTGTTAATAGCGCCAGTATGTTTTTGTTGTTTCTGTAGGGTGCCAGTGTATTTCTATTATTTGTGAAATGTGCCAGTATGTTTCCATTGTTTCTGTAGGGTGCCAGTGTATTTCTATTATTTGTGAATAGTTTGAGTTTTTTTCTTTTCTTTGTGAAGAAGGTCAGTGTGTTTCTATAGTTCGTAAAGAACATCAATTTGTTTATATTGTTACGACAGCGGAAGTCACGTGACACTAGTAACACGTGATGAGTGTCTAGAAGATTCACGAAGAGACGAGGATAATCTGGATGTACGTTTTTAGAGTATATAAGCCGGCAAATAAAGTGACGGCAAGAAGATAATAGAATTGCAGACAGACAGAGACGGACAATTGAGTCAAGCGCGGTAGTGAGCGTAAGTAAAGTGCGTGAAGCGTTGTGAATTATAGCGTGTGTTTAAGTTAAAGTGACTGTGAAAATTAAGTGTATTGCAAAGTTGAGTTGAGAAATAATAAAATAGTTTTATTTAAGAAAGGACTTGCATCGCTGAATTTTCTCGAAAAGAATTTCTACGGAAAATTACCAAAGGAACACAAAGACGTAACAAATTGGTGTCAGAAGCGGGATGGAAAATGAAAAAAAAAGAGAAGAAGATGGAAACGAGAGGTGGCAAATCAAATTACAGCTTAGCAGATTTGATGGCAGCAATACAAGAATAGCAAAAGAAACAAGAAGAACGAGAAAAGAAACAAGAAGAGAGACTACAGTAGTGGTTGGAGGAGAAAGACAATAAACAAGAAGAAAGTCTCCAACAATTGAGAGCAAGCCAGAGTACACAAATGGAAAACATTAGTAAATATCAAAGCGAATTAAATGCATTAAAGGATGATTTATTGTCTTTTACACAAGGAGGATATATTAGCCATCGACCTAATCAGCCTCGGACAACGGGAAGCCCCTTCCAGATCCCGCAGCTAAAGCCTAATGCAGACATCTTCAGTCT
>NW_013674570.1:21002-27221 GCF_000517525.1 Limulus polyphemus
ATGCATATTAGGATTGGACTATTTACTACCGAGGAAATGTGTAGTTAACTTCGATAAAATGACGTTTGTGAACAACAAAGGTCAAATTCCGGTAAATGTACGCTTTTAGAGTATATAAGCCGGCAAACAAAGTGACGGCAAGAAGAGAAGAGAATTGCAGACAGACAGAGACAGACAATTAAGTCAAGCGCGGTAGTGACCGTAAGTAAAGTGCGTGAATCGTTGTGAATTATAGCGTGTGTTTAAGTAAAGTGACTGACTGTGGAAATTAAGTGTATCATAAAGTTGTATTGAGAAAGAATAAAGTAGTTTTATTTAAGAAAGAACTTGTATCGCTGAAGTTTTTCGGAAAGAATTTCTACGGAAAATTAACAAACGAACACGGAGACGTAACAATATTGTTTGTGAAGAGTGTCAGTGTGTATAATATATGTTGTTTGTGAAGAATTTCAATATGTTTCTATTCTTTTTGAATAGCACTACTGTATTTATATTGGTTGTGAAAAACACCAGTGTGTTTCTATTGGTTGTGAAGTAGCAGTGTGTTTCTGTTGTTTGTGAACAGTGCTAGTGTGTTTCTATTGGTTGTGAAGTAGCAGTGTGTTTCTGTTGTTTGTGAACAGTGCTAGTGTGTTTCTATAGTTTGTGAAGATCGTTAGTATGTATATAATGGTTGTGAAGAGTACCATTGTTTTTTCTATTATTTGTGAAGCGAGTTAGTGTATTTCCATTGTTTGTCAAGAGTGTCAATGTGTTTCTACTGTTTGTGAACAGTGTTAGTGTGTTTCTATAGTTTGTGAAGAGAACCACTATGTTTCTATTGTTTGTGAAGATCGTCGGTTTGTTTATATTAGTTGTGAAAAGTGCCAGTATGTTTCTATTGTTTGTGAATAGTTTAAGTGTATTTCTATTCTTTATGAAGAGAGTCACTATGTTTCTGTTGTTTGTTAAGAGCGCCATTACGTTTAGTTTGTTTGTGAATAATGCCAGAATGTTTCTATTGATTGTGAAGGGGTTCAATGTGTTTCTGTTGTTTGTGAAGAACATCATTGTATTTGTATTGTTTGTGAAGATTACCAGTGTGTATTTAGAGTTTGTGAAAAGTGCCAGTGTGTTTCTATAGTTTGTGAATAGTATCAGTGTGTTTATATTGGTTGTGAAGAGTGACAGTGTGTTTCTGTAATTTGTGAAGAGTGCCAGTATGTTTCTATTGTTTTTGAAGTGTGCCACTGTGTTTATATTAGTTTTATATGAACGCCAGTGTGTTTCAATAGTTTTGTGAACGGTGCTAGTGTGTTTCAATAGTTTACCGATGACCCTTGAGTTAATAAACATCATCTGTATTAGTATTTGAATCGAACGTATAACCCTGGTCTACCTATACTGAACCGAAAGAAGAAAACATGAGTCATATTCCATTGTTTTTAGGATGACAAAATACATGTAACGCTATGTTGTAATAAAAAAGAAAGAAACATATATTAATATGTGATTTAAAGGTGTTTCTACGTATATTAATATGTGATTTAAAGGTGTTTCTACGTATATTAATATGTGATTTAAAGGTGTTTCTACGTGTATTAATATGTAATTTAAAGGTGTTTCTACGTATATTAATATGTGATTTAAAGGTGTTTCTACGTATATTAATACGTGATTTAAAGGTGTTTCTACGTATATTAATATGTAATTTAAAGGTGTTTCTACGTATATTAATATGTAATTTAAAGGTGTTTCTATGAAAAAGCCTATCCAACACGGAGATTGGTGGATGTGAGTCTGTTGTATGTATTTTGTTTGTTGAAACAATTCAACTTTAGCTGAGATGTTACACAAGAAACTGTACATTTCTATCCAAATGTTACACACACAAAAAGAGTTCACTTCAAGCTGCGATGTTACACAAGAAATTGTACATTTCTAAACAGAATGTTACACAAAAACTGTTTTCTAAACAGAATGTTACACAAAAAAAACTGATTTCTAAACAGAATGTTACACAAAAACTGATTTCTAAACAGAATGTTACACAAAAAAAACTGTATATTTCCTGCCAGAATGTTAGAGAAGAAACACTTCACTTCAAGCTAGGGTATTATACAAGAAACATTTCAACTTTTTATAACATTCAGCTTTATGAATCTGATTATGACATCCTTAATAACATCAAGCTTCAAACTCTGAATCTAACATCCTACCACGTATAAACCTGATTGTAATATATATATATATATTTAACTTTTTTTACTGGACCTTGACAGATCGAATCATTTAATATCTCTCATGTTTCGATGGTGAAAGTAAGATGTTTATTGTCACTTAAACTTAATTTTGTGAATAATATTAACACAAACAAAGCTAGTATTAAAATACCTACCACTTACGTTCACTTTTATAACACTGTATTATACTTGTATATGTATTGTTTTATTTCACGTACAGTTTTGATTATTTTACTTTAAATATTCAACACACTTTTCAGCCTTGAAACATACGCCTTAGCACCTACTATTACAAGTACATTATATGTCAAAGCGTCTGGTTGCCTATAGATGCGTATACATAGCTTTTAATAGCCATGGTAGTACTTGGGCCAATGGAATAGTTCTCAGTTTACAAAGCTCCTCCCTCACAGCCATCGTTTCTGTAATTGTGGTAAATGATTGGTGCGTCTGTATAGAGTTCCACACCGAAGGTGGGAATAACTTGCAGCAGGTTTACGGCTGCTCGTCACCCAACAAAGCTATCTGTCCGTCGCCTAGAAACCCGAGCTAGAAGCTCATACTATTATAATATCATGATCGTATGCTTCTGGCTGTTCGAAGAGGGTTCAGAGCGTTAGGCTTGCACGGGCAGCAGTGTCACAAGACTGCGTTGTGTCGCTAGCGTCCGTGCACCTCACGTGATATTCAGAGTTCGTTGTTTCGTTGTATAATAACACGAATCGTTGTGCGTGTTTTTAAGGAGTCCAAGCAATACTATTTCTATTTTGACGGCTCCGGCCTCGACTGGGTATCGGGTAAGCGATCACCGACACCATTCCAGCATCCTGGCGTTCCCAGCAGCCAGCATGTCGTTCCCATCACCGGGCTATCAGCCGACCTCTTCGCCGGGTATGGCCTATCTAAAGTCTCCCCCGTATTCCATGAACGGGATCGGTCTGCCCTCGCCAGGAGTCGATTTCCTACATCCGACTGTTGGTTATTCCGGTAAGCTCCAGAATGATTTGATTTATTTGTTTTTTTGCTCATTTACTAATACCTCCAATATGTAAGGCATCTTAATAATATCTAGCCCGTGTACATACTTACTAACCATTGAACCGCTCGTTTCCGCGTGCTAAGCACTCTCTATTCGGATCATGATTTTCGTAAAGCCGATTACCGGATAGCTTGTGATATGACGGGTGTCATTCACAATATAGTTTCCGTCTCTCTAATCTAATACACGTCAATGGGCACGAGACAGTCTTTAATTCGTGCCACTTCTGCACTACTAGCTTACCTCCATTCCTTGAGAGATTATTGACTCATTCAGGAAAGTTGATAAGTGAAAGTGAAACCTATAAAAAAGGCAGAAATCGAGGGTTTAAAAGCATTAGTCCTAACGTTTCCCGCGCTCGTATTCTCTTTCCTTTGATATGGTACTTCACGTTGTGGACTTTCGGTACGGGTGCAGTGTTACATTTAAATTTGTTTGTTGTTAAGCGCCAAGCTGTGCTCATTCGCGGATATCGAAACTAGGTCTTTAGCGTTAGAAGCCATTTGAGGGAGGCTTACGTTTAAGAAACAACGTGAATCACTAATGCGGATGTAATGGAGACCAAGTTCCTGCTCATATCCCCCTGTGGAACAGCGGTAAGTCTTTGGATTTGCAACGCTACAATCAGGGGTTCGATTCCCCTCGAAGGACACAGCAGAAAGCCCAATGCGGCATTGCTGTAACAGAACACACACACACATTCCTGCTCATTAGGTGTATGCTTTCACCTTTTGTTACTATCTGAATTCGTAAAGATACGTGGATATAACTTAGCAGCGTAATTCAACATTTATTTACTTTGTTATATTTCTCTTACAATGTTTTTTTTTCGAAATGGTGTATTTAAGTGTTTTAGAAAAAAGAAACCTATCATTCTATAGATATTTGACATTTCGCCACAATTTAATTCTTCGTATTGTTAGTCGACACTGAGCAGCTTGTACATAATTGGATAAATAATTCTCCGAAACTAGTCTGGCTCACAGACACACCACCCAACGAAAGAATGACTCGGAGCCCACTCAGCCATGCCGTTTGCCCAAGGTAACCACAGCTGGGCATGACTCGGAGCCCCATCAGCCACGCCGTTTGCCCAAGATTACCACAGCTGGGCATGACTCGGAGCCCACTCAGCCACGCCGTTTGCCCAAGTAACCACAGCTGGGCATGACTCGGAGCCCACTCAGCCACGCCGTTTGCCCAAGATTACCACAGCTGGGCATGACTCGGAGCCCACTCAGCCACGCCGTTTGCCCAAAGTAACCACAGCTGGGCATGACTCGGAGCCCCATCAGCCACGCCGTTTGCCCAAGATTACCACAGCACGTCGGTCGAATGTGTTGGGAGTTTGAATCACTTTTGAAACAGGTTGTGATAAAGCCAAGTTTTACACATTACTAAAATCTAATGATTCTTAAAATATATTAGCAAACCTTCGAGACCTATAGCTGCAACGTGTACCTACAGCTGCAACGTGTACCTATAGCTACAACATGTACCTATAGCTACAACGTGTACCTACAGCTGCAACATGTACCTACAGCTGCAACGTGTACCTATAGCTACAACATGTACCTATAGCTACAACGTGTACCTACAGCTGCAACATGTACCTACAGCTGCAACGTGTACCTATAGCTACAACGTGTACCTACAGCTGCAACGTGTACCTATAGCTACAACATGTATCTATAGCTACAACGTGTACCTATAGCTACAACATGTATCTATAGCTACAACGTGTACCTATAGCTGCAACGTGTACCTACAGCTGCAACGTGTACCTATAGCTACAACGTGTACCTACAGCTGCAACGTGTACCTACAGCTGCAACGTGTACCTATAGCTACAACATGTACCTATAGCTACAACGTGTACCTATAGCTGCAACGTGTACCTAGGAAATTCTTCATTGTTTAGCCTAATATATGGCAACGAAGTAGAGCCTGTATACTTAAAGTTTACGTTTGTTATTCGTGTTTATTTTACTGATAAAAACTGAACTGTATATACTGTATTTACTGATGAAATAGACCAGTATACCTGTAGCTTATATCTGTTATTCGTCTTTATTTTACTGATAAACGGGCGTGTATACCTATAGTTTATATCAGATATTCGTGTTTGTTTTACTGACAAAGTAAACTTGTATACCTGAAGCTTACATCAGACATTTGTGTTTGTTTACTGACAAAATAGAATTGTATACCAGCAGCTTACATCTGTTATTCGTGTTTATTTTACCGATAAAAAGGACCTGTATACCTGTAATTTACACCTGTAATTCCTATTTATTTTACTAACAAAATAGAATTGTATACCTGCACCTTACATCTGTTATTCTTGTTTATTTTACCGATAAAATTACAGATATAATGCAACTCAGTATAGATTTTTTTTACTTATAAAGATTAGAATGCAACTCAGTATAGATTTTTTTACTTATAAAGATTAGAATGCAACTCAGTATAGATTTTTTTACTTATAAAGATTAGAATGCAACTCAGTATAATTTTTTTACTTACATAGATTAGAATGCAACTCAGTATAGTTTTTACTTACATAGATTAGAATGCAACTCAGTATAGTTTTTTACGTATATAGATTAGAATGCAAATCAGTAAAGTTTTTTACTTACATAGATTAGAATGCAACTCAGTATAGTTTTTACTTACATAGATTAGAATGCAACTCAGTATAGTTTTTTACGTATATAGATTAGAATGCAAATCAGTAAAGTTTTTTACTTACATAGATTAGAATGCAACTCAGTATAGTTTTTACTTATATAGATTAGAATGCAACGTAGTATAGTTTTTTACTTATATAGATTAGAATGCAAATCAGCATAGTTTTTTACTTATAAAGAGTAGAATTAAACGCAGCATAGTTTTTTTACTTATAAAGATTAGAATGCAACTCAGTATAGTTTTTTACTTATATAGATTAGAATGCAA
>NW_013674571.1:0-10924 GCF_000517525.1 Limulus polyphemus
ATATCGTCAATGCTTTTCTGGCTATATATGTATAAGTCTATTTGTTTGGCATAGTTTAACAGCATTAAAACTTTGCTATATCGTCAATGCTTTTCTGGCTATATATGTATAAGTCTATTTGTTTGGCATAGTTTAACAGCATTAAACTTTGCTATATCGTTAATGTTTTTCTGGCTATATATGAGAATTTTAGCTTAATTAACAAAAGTATTTATTAAATGAACATTTGGGACTGTTGTTTTCTGGGAATATTTTAGAACGTTGACAAAATCACTTGTGTGGCAGGATTATATACAAGTTATCTATCTAGGTAACCAGTCCTAGTATGTCATTCACTTTTGAACAGTTATATTGTGATGATTACATTTAAATGTGTCACCTCAAAGAACATGGGATATATGTGTACAGTAAAAACGTTTTTTTTCTCTTTCTTTTAAAGTGAGCTCTCTTTTCAAATAATCCTGGTGATTTAAGGTTAGCCTAGGATTAACAAGAAAGTCAGACTTGATAAAAATCTCTATACTCAGCACCATTGAAAACTAAACTCTAAAGGTTTTTTGTTATATAACCTTCTGTTTTATAGTTTAACCTGTATATAAGTGTCAACTCAAACCTCGTATTATAGTTCACACAATCTGTGCTGAATGTATAACTCCTAAAACACAAACAACTCTTGTGTAAATGTGTGACGTATACTAATTGACTAAGTTGTAAAAATACACGTGTTATCCTGTTGAAAATATTTTATCAGCTCTGTTACCTGGTTGTCAGTTTTATATTAAAGCTTAAAGAAAACTCCCAGTGGCTCAGTAATAAACATGAGGGCTTATAAGGTTAAAATTTGGGTTTGATCCCTGTTAAAGGCATAATGTATATAGCCTATTGTGCAGCTTTATGCTCAACAAACAGTTGGAAGAAAAATTTAATGAGATTTAAACACACGGTATATAATAATGAAAATTCGTTTTACCAGCTTATTTGTCCCTGAATGGTTTTCTCACAATGATTATATTTGCTATTGATACCTGCTATGTGAAGTAAAAAATGAAAGAAAAACCTAAAATATGACTTTACCCTTTATAGGGTGTGCTTGTTAATGTGTCAAAAAAAGTAAATCAAGCACAATTAATTACAATTTAAAATTGTTAATCCAAATGTCTGTATACCTATTTTGATCTTTTCATGTTTGCATACATCCATGATGATCCTGTAATAGATAATGTTGAATTAAATAAATTATTGTTTTATCTGGACTTATTGGTGTATGAATCTGGCCACTGGTTCTCTAAATGTTTTAATTTAAGTATAAAACAATACCCCCACTCGAGAGGAACAGCAAATGAGATTTAAACACTGTATATAATAGTGAAATTTTTTTTTGCAAGCCTAATTGTCCCTGAATGTTAGATGCTACAAATTTTATATCACATTTATCATGTTTAAACTGAATAAGGGTTACATGTGAAACATAGCATTCATTTAATGGGTTTTTTTTTTTGTTCCAGCTATAAGAAATGGATTTCAAAGGAAACTCATTCCCTAATACCCCAATTTCTTACAGTCTGAAGTGATATAGTAGCCCAGAACGTTATTTAACAAATCTGTGTATAAATACAGTGTTGTGTTTTGAATATAAGAAACCTTTCTGGCCTGATGGGGCCTAGTGATTAGTGTGTCAGGATAGTGAATCCACAGTTTATGATTCACATCTCATTGCTGCTAAAAAAAAAAAGAAGCAAAACTCTTGGGCTATTTTCTTTTACCATGCCCCCACGGTTGAAAGAGCGAGCATATTCGGGTTTCGAACCCGCGATCTTCAGATTGCGAGACGAGCTCCGTGGCTGTATTAATGAAACACTACATTTTGTATTGCACACCTGATTGGATAAACTATTCGTTCTATAACTGGGTAAATTTAAGTTATGGCCAACCTTGTACATATATATATTGGACAACAATGAAGAAGAACGTTAAAACAATTTGACAGACTTCTGTGTTGCTTGTAAAGTAAATATATAACTTAAGGCAAACACCAATCATAATCAGAAAGACACGCAACTATATCAAAAGTCTGTAAACATATGCAAACAGCATCAAATTAGAACATTTGTCGTAAGTCGGAACACAGTACGGACAGTTTTAACTTAAAAACTCGTTGAATACATCATTTCCATATCCAGGAGCATTATAGGCCTACAAGTCTGTAATACGATCCAATAGGCCTACAACTTACAAATCTGTAATACGGTCAAGTAGGCCTACAAGCCTGTAATACGATCCAATAGGCCTACAACTTACAAGTCTGTAATACGATCCAATAGGCCTACAACTTGCAAATCTGTAATATGGTCAAGTAGGCCTACAAGCCTGTAATACGATCTAATAGGCCTACAACTTGTAGTACAAGCCTGTAATACGATCCATCTGAAATGGTCCTATATATCAGACAATAAAATGGAAAAACAATAACTGAACACGAGAAAAATAAAGAATATAAATGGAAGAAGGGTTCTACACACACACACACTTAACTAAAAACACGTTAGATTAACCAAGATGAAAATCACTATCTAAAATTGCAAATTGAATCGGAAGTTTAAATGAGATAATGTTGGTTTAATTATAAATACTTTCGCTGTAGACTTGGAATAGTTACCTTTACAATTGCGAATATTTGGAAAGTCCGAAATTTGTCACTAAAGTTCACCAGATTCAAAGTTGACACTTCAGTAATATACACGGTGAAGGCACTAACAAAGATACCCCACGCAAGTCAAAAAGTGAACCAAGAGATTACATAAACTTTCGAATATATTGTTCTATTTGCTATTAATATTTATCCCGCCCAGTTCATCCTTATCAGACGGAACCGTTAACACCAACCCTATAAAGTAAAATATTATTAATATTTTAAACGATAATAATATTTTTAATAACAATAAAATATTATCGTTGCACCTTATTGAATGCATTCCATTGAATAAGTGTAATAATAAATATAACACCCAAAAGTTGTGTTAGATCATTATATTTTGGGTTTTGATTGATGTTTATAAGAATATTAACTTTCCCTTTCCTTGTTGAAACAAAACTATGAATATATAATATTTATCATATTATTTTGACATATAAGTTGCATGTTTAATATTTATCATATATATTTTAACATAAACTGTATGTTTAATATTTATTATATATTTTAACATAAATTGCATGTTTAATATTTATTATATATTTTAACATAAATTGCATGTTTAATATTTATTATATATTTCTTTTTTATTTGTTTGTTAATAAGCACCAAGCTACGTATTGGGTTGTCTGTGCTATGTCCACAGCGAGTATAAAAACCCGATTTTTAGCGTTATAAGCCCTCGAGTTACCGCTGACTCACTGGGGGCGAATATTTACAAACTTACTTTTATCGATATTATTGTACAAGACACGAAAATTGGGGCCAGACGTGGTCTAGCAGTTATCTGAACACCAGGGGTCTATGAACTGGCAATTTATTCTATGTCTGGATTTGGTACCTTTCAGATTGAAAGTTTAAATTCCGTGAAATTTATTATACACTCAATTAAAATATGTGGCAAAGCAGTTATGTTTGAGATCTTATAAGGCTAAAATTCGGGATTCGAACTCTGCAGTGGCAGACCAAAGATAGCCCAATGTACAGTTTTGTACTTAACAACCAACAAATAAAATAAGAGCTAATAATGAAGCGCTGAGAAGTTGACCAGGTATTTTGTTTAGTTATATTGCAGTTAATAGATGTTCACTGTTACGTCTGTATTTGCGCCCTCTGATGGCCAAACTTCTATTTATTTTTTCAAGCCCTTCATGTAATTCAATGTATTTCTTCTTGTATTGAATGATTTATTTGTAACCCATTTGGTAGGCTATTGGGAGATAGATACGAGAGCCTTCGCTAGACGAGACTTCTTAACACTTTAAAACATTCACATTATTTAGACGTGTATGTGCGTACACCTTTTACTTAATCGGTTTCACCACTGTTAAAGCTTTGAATGCAATTTAGAAATGTATTTTAATATCTCCCAAAGCTGGTTATCGGTATACGTCAATTTATTTGTCTGAAAATCAAATAGATTTTTTAGGACTAAAATCGTCAAGTGAATAAATCATGAAAATCGCCAGTGGAGCCATCACTGCTGAGTTGGTTATAATAATCATCTAGCGTTTGTGTTAACCTTGTGATACTGTCTTGACAGACGTGTCTGAATTGGGGCCATTGATTGGATATTGCATTATGAGGCCTGGCAGTGGAGGGGAAACGGGGAGAATCATATACGCAGGAAACACCACCCACATGTAGGGACGAAGTTAAACTTTAAACCCGCCCGATCTGATTTCCTTTAAGTAACATAAAGGGAGTTACGAGTGCTAAAGACAGTTTATGTTTTAAACGACCGAAACTGAAACATGGCGCTTTGGTAATACTGTGAAACGCATGACTACTATCGTTGTATTGCACTGACAAAATGGAGTGTTGGAAGAGAGTTAGTGGCAGTTTAAAAGAAAATGCCCTTTTGTTCTCAACCCTAGTGGCTGTGTGCTTAGGAGTGATTTTAGGCTTAAGCCTTCGCATGATCCAACCTAATGATGACGTTATCATGGTCATCGAAATGCCTGGTGATATTTTCTTGAGGGTTTTACGCATGCTGGTGCTGCCCATCATGGTGGCTAGTATTATAACAGGTAAGTTCACAACCATAACCATTACACGATGGTTACCAAATATTATATCTATTAACATAATACACGAATATTACTAAATATGCATGGTAGCCATTACCACAATATGTGAATGTTATCAAATATGGCGAAAATTATCGTGATAATGTTACTAAATACGATTACCATTATCACCATACATTAATGGTAACAAATATGATTACCATTATCACGATACACGAATATTATCAAATATGGTTACCATTATCATCATACATTAATGGTAACAAATATGGTTACCATTGTCATGATACATGAATATTATCAAATATGGTTACCATTATCATCATACATTAATGGTAACAACTATGATTACCATTATCTCCATACACGAATGTTATCAAATATGGTTACCATTCTAATAATATATGAATATTATCCAATATGGTTACCATTGTCATAATACATGAATATTATCAAATATAGATACCATTGTCATAATATATGAATATTATCATGTTTTACCGTACTAATATTGTAGTCGACATGTTTTACATACTAATATGGCAGTCTGCAGGTTTTATTATACTAAGGAGAATTGTGATTACCTTAAACTAGGAATTATTTGTGTGTTTGCTTTTGTTGAATTTCGCGCAAAGCTACTCGAAGGCTATCTGCGATAGCCGTTCTTAATTTAGAAGTGATAAAGATAAACAGTAAACTCCGCCCACTGCCAAATCTGGAGATCCTTTTTTACCAATGAAAAGTGGAATTGGCTGTTACAATATAATGCCCCCGCGGTTGAAAGAGCGAGAATGTTCGGTGACGAGATTCGAACCCGAGACCGCAATTCGAGCGCCCTAACCACTAGGTCATACTAAGCCCACTGTTTCTGTGACTCGTTACCATAAAACGTTTATTTCACCCGCGGAGGACTGTTGTCCAAGCAACGTTGAAAGTAGATTTATCTTGTAAAGTTTATAAAAGGTGATTATTTAAAGAAAGAATGCAAGCGAACAACAAGAAACATAAAATCTTCTGTTCCATGTGTACAGTATTCATTAGATGTGGTATAAATACCAAGACCTAGAATGTATTTGTCTGTTTGAAACTACTGTAATAATACTGTTACGTCTCTGGTTCTTTGGTCGTTCGTTTGTTAATTTTCTGTAGAAATTCTTTCCGAGAAACTTCAGCGATACAAGTCCTTTCTTAAATAAAAGTATTTTATTCTTTCTCAACTCAACTTTGCAATACACTTAATTTCCACAGTCACTTTAACTTAAGCACACGCTATAATTCACAACGATTCACACACTTTACTTACGGTCACTACCGCGATTGACTCAATCGTCCGTCTCTGTCTCTGCCTGTCTGCAATTATCTCCTTGCCGTCGCTTTATTTGCCGGCTTATATACTATAAAAGCGTACATCTAGATTACACTCGTCTCTTCGTGAATCTTCTAGATACTCATCGCGTGTTACTAGCGTCACGTGACTTCCGCTGTCGTAACAATACCAAGACCTAGAATGTATTTGTCTGTTTGAAACTACTGTAATAATACGATGACCTAGAATGTAGCAAACTATCCCAAATCAGTAATAATGGGCTGATGTAAAATGTAATAAACTGCTCGAAAGTGTGACTTATTATGGAAACAGCATTCATAGTAGCTATCATAACAATCAACCTTTCGAAAGCACTTAGGTTATAAGGTTTGGTCTTTTTGGGTTAAACCCATGAAGGAGTGATTCTAAAATGTCGTCCTTCGTGTAGATAGTAACGACCATATCACACCGAAACGTTATGGTAATACGAAGAGACGTCAGACATACCATTATGATGATAATCATTAGCATAAAATAGCAACAGCCTAATAACAATAGTTGTGATGAGAAACACGATTGTGGCATCTTTGTAACACAGACATAACGATAACGTCTACTCGGCCGGGTGTGGTCTAGATTGTCATGCTTAAATGTGAATCGAAGGGTCCATGGCTCGCGTCTCGTTTCCAGACAAATGCGCTCCGGTCTTTGGAGTTGTGAATGCGTTACAATAGTAGCGGTCAAATCCTAAAATTTCGATTAGAATAGCCCCAAAGTTTGCGATGGGTGCAGCTGGTTAGTTTCCTTTCCTCTTCTCTACCAGTTGAAACTCGGGGACAGCTAGTACTGGCAATCCTTGTGTAAATGTAAAAAACAAACAGATAATAACCACTACACAGTTTCATTCTGTGGCATAACTATATAGTCATTACTGTAGTAACCACCACTGACGCTATTATTGATACATTTATATACTGTATTAAGCATAGAGGTAACATCAACATTTATATACAGTAATGAAGGCTACCATTAGGGCTAGCATAGCATAATGAAATGTGCTTTTTGTCTGATGCAAATGGAGAATAAGTCGCTTTATAGCATGTGTAACTGGACTCATAAGTTTGTTACTTTTCAACTCTGAATCTCTATTTTGTAACAATCTTTACGAGTAATGAATAAATATTTTACTCTTTTTACAGATAATTTGATATTCATATTCCTCCACCCCCAGTGGTACAGCGGTAACCCTGAAGGCTGATAACCCTAAAAAGTGGGCTTAGATACCCGTGGTGAATTCAGCACAGATAGCCCATTGTGTATCTTTGTGCTTAGCAACGAACAAAAAAACAAGCAAACAAGATATTCATGTATCCAAAGCATGATGGGCGTGCCCGGCATGGTCAGGTGGTTAGGGAGCTCGACTCGCAATCTGCGGGTCACGGGTTCGAATCTCCGTCCCACCAAACATGCTCGCCCTTTCAGCCGTAGGGGCGTTATAATGTTACGGTCAATCCCACTATTCGTTGGTAAAAGAGTAGCCCAAGAGTTGGCGGTGGGTGGTGATGACTAGCTGCTTTCCCTCTAGTCTTTCACTGCTAAATTAGGGACGGCCAGCGCAGATAGCTCTCGTGTAGCTTTGCGCAAAATTCGAAAAACAAGCAAACAAACAAACATGATGGGCGTCTTATGTAGCGTTATTAGTTTTCTTACTTGACAGAGGATTAAGTATTTAATTGTTTTAGTAAATATAAAAAAGTGAAGTTATTTGAAAGAAATTATTAATTGGTTCTAAATTATGATGTTATCCACATAGGAAGTGCTACTTTGAGTGGTAAAGCAGAAGGAAAAGTTGCTCTCTACACTTTTGTTATTTTCATCGCTACAAGCCTAATTGCTTCCCTCATTGGTTTATTGTTTGTGGCGTTAGTCCATCCAGGAAACCCAAATATAAAACCATCAGCAACCGAAGCAAAAGAACAATTTACACCCAATGCGAAACTTTTGGATACATTTTTGGACCTCTTCAGGTAGGCAGTTTTCGGACTTTAATTGAACTTAGTGTCAAATAATAGTATATCTTCTATTTATTCAATGTCCTGGTGTCATCTCTATTTGTTCAATGCCCCGATATCAAGTCTATTTGATCAATGTAAAGAAGTCAAATCTATTTAACCAATAACCCGATATCAAGTCTATTTGTTCAATGTCCTGGTGTCATCTCTATTTGTTCAATGCCCCGATATCAAGTCTATTTGATCAATGTAAAGAAGTCAAATCTATTTAACCAATAACCCGATATCAAGTCTATTTGTTCAATGTCCTGGTGCCATCTCTATTTGTTCAATGCCCCGATATCAAGTCTATTTGACCAATGTCTCAATATCAAGTTTTTTTTTCATCAATGTCCCAATGTTAAATCTATTTGATCAATGTTTCAATGTTACGTCTATTTGTTCATTGTCTTAATTACAAGTCTATTTTTTCAAAGTGTCTAATGTTAACTTTGCCGTGCATTGTTGATCAAGGACCATCATTCTTTAAACTTGATTTTAGAATAAAAAAGTTCAAGAGTTCCATGTTTAACTAAACCATTATGAGCAGCAAACAAGAGCAACTGTAAGACTTGTTTTTGTGTAAATGAAATATGATGATTATTTCATTAGTAAAAATAAACGCCCAGTTATTTATCGAAATAACGTAATAACCAATATACTAAAAATATTAAACATGTCAGTATGTTAAAAATATGCAATTATGAAAAGAAGTGAAATAATGATATAGGAAACCACCAGGAAATCTTGGGTGGTTTAACATAACAATATTGTGGTAAGGTAATGAACTAAATATATCCAAGTTAGTGGCACTTAATAATTTTTTACTGGTTTGTTTTCGTTTATAAACATGCAGAACGACTGCCTTGTTGATTCGGTCTTTCATATCATATCAAAATATTCGCTTGAATAAATGTCTTCGCTATGAAATATAAATTTTACTATAAGTTATATATTTCGTCCGCTAATTATTGTATGATTTACACTTCCTTGTATTAACACAGGATTTCCCCCTCAACCAGAAGCGCCTCGGTGGCAGAGATCGGACATAAAAAATTCAAGGTTTATTCGATTTTGGTGAAACTTACACTTGATATAGCATACAATGAGACATGACGATTACAATTTATAGTTTCAAAATCGGGCAAACATTAACAGAGTTATGAGTGGCCACATCATCATCAGAAACCCTATATTTACTGATAGTACTTACTGTTGTGCAACCGACGGGTCCGCTAGGTCAGTCTTCTTTTTCTTCATCACCTGTTTCTCAGACCAAAACCCAAAAGATCTTCATCAGATAGCTCCAAGCCCCGCCGACTGTGACTGTACTGAATCTTTGCGACACTTCGGCATGTCCTCATCAATCAGCATGTCCTCATCAATCGCCAGTATTCCTTGATGTCCTCATCAATCGCCACTATTCCTTGATTATCTGCATGCGCAAGGCTCCGAGATGCTCGACTTGAAATCTGTTCAGGCATTGTGGATGAGATCACGATTGACTTTTTTACAGCCCTTGTTCAGGTGAATCCATCTATCAGGCCCAAATGTGCTGTGGCGACACTCAAAAATGGTCTTGGTGTTGACAAGGACAGTGGCGATAGTAGTAGCCTTTGGCCAGGTCAGAAGATCAAGAAAAAAATCTCTCTCCAAGCTCAAACAGACAATGAAGAAAGGTCGCATAATTTATCTTGAAAAGCAAAAAGAGATAACTAATTCGTGTGTATGACCATTGCCATTAAGGTGGTCTGGCCACTCCGAAACCGTGTCCCTTTGACTGGTCATAACTCCCGACTGAAATACGTTATCATTATATGGATTACATATTTGGCTACAGCAGATTCCAGACTTTTCAACAGTTTATGTAATACCTCCTAGAAAAATTACCAGAATTTCTTGTACCTGCCACCCAAAAACACTACTTCGTCTCTGGTTGAGGAAGAGATCTTGTGTTAATACATGAAAGCGTTGCTGAGAAAATGTTGACAGTTTTTGGTTGTATTGTTCTAAAAACAGCTTAAATGCAAATGTTTGATTTTCCAAAATTTCGCTGACATTCAACATTTAAACAGTAACTTTGTTTGGATTATTCTCCTATTCTTCTGTTGATGTATAAATAAAGTTTTAATTTTCTTACTGAATGCTCCTGTAGGTCTCTGAAGAGGCCCGAAGAAGAACACACATCTATCTATATATATATATATATGAATCAAGAAATGTCGTTTACAAATAAACGACACGAATAAAAATCCAAAACGAAGCTCGCAAGTCGTTTATACTTTAGAGGCCTGAAGAAAAATTAAGTATGAAATTCCTGAATCAGAAACCAAACTGAAGTCTGAAATTTACAAAGCAAAATTTTGAAGAAGTAGTTAGCATGTTAGGTTTGTTTTGAAGTTCGCGTAAAACTACACGAGGGCTATCTGCGTTATTCGTCCCTAATTTAGCAGTGAAAGACTAGAGGGAAGGCAACTAGCCATCACCATCCACCGCCAACTCTTGGGCTACTATTTTACCAACGAACGAATAGTGGGATGGACCGTCACATTATAACGGATGAAAGGGCAAGCATGTTTGTTGGAACGAGGATTCAAACCCACGACCCTCAGATTGTGAGTATAGCGCCCTAACCACGTGGCCAGACAGCATGTAGCTCTGGAAGCACACATGAACATAGATGACATGTCGAATACACCGCCAAATCTCACGTTCAAACCATTGCTAAAGAGATTTCTCCAGTTTCAAAATTCATATACAATCTACTAACTGAACCTTGGCTTGCTCTAACAATAAGTTGTTTTTTATGACCTTTGTCTGGAAACGTAAATGTCTTGACTTTTTT
>NW_013674571.1:11846-17198 GCF_000517525.1 Limulus polyphemus
CTGAAAGTACAACATATCTTCCTGATTTAATGATCTTCTTATGACTGTTTAGTAACGTACTCTGAAAGTATAATATATCTTCTGATTCATGATCTTCTTATGACTGTTTAGTAACGTACTATGAAAGTATAACATATCTTCCTGATTTAATGATCTTCTTATGGCTGTTTAGTAACGTACTCTGAAAGTATAACATATCTTCCTGATTTCATGATCTTCTTGTGGCTGTTTAGTAACGTACTCTGAAAGTATAACATATCTTCTGATTTCATGATCTTCTTATGACTGTTTAGTAACGTACTCTGAAAGTATAACATATCTTCTGATTTAATGATCTTCTTATGACTGTTTAGTAACGTACTCTGAAAGTATAACATATCTTCTGATTTAATGATCTTCTTATGACTGTTTAGTAACGTACTCTGAAAGTATAACATATCTTCCTGATTTAATGATCTTCTTATGACTGTTTAGTAACGTACTCTGAAAGTATAATATATCTTCCTGATTTAATGATCTTCTTATGACTGTTTAGTAACGTACTCTGAAAGTATAACATATCTTCCTGATTTAATGATCTTCTTATGGCTGTTTATTAACGTACTCTGAAAGTACAACAAATAATTATGAAAGTAAATATTTGATTGTTTGAAACTTACTGATGCAGATTTGTCATGAATTTTGGTTTTCTTTAAATAATATCACCCGAAGGAACCTCAGTTATGATGTTTTTTATCGTCAGACAGAACTAGTTACATGTTGAAACTGACACTACAATAAATACGTTCATAACAAATTTTGTTGTTAAACTTTTCGTTGATCACTAAGTTGTACGTGAATTAAATAAATGAGAGACAGGAACCCTTGACTTGGTTAATTGTGGTATCGAACCTTGATAACATAGACGTACCTGGATTAGATCAGAAAAGATATGAAATTAAACACAAAAAACTAATTCACAGTTAAACAAAAGTATTTAAAAGGGTTAAATTTATGAGATAACTTGAAGTACCGGACAGAGTGTAGTTTTTAAATATGAGTAATTTAATTGTTCAGGTGTAATTTTTTGGTGAAGAACAAAAAACTTGCACGAACTTGTTACATTTTTCGGCTTAAAGATTTTATGTTTAATCATTAATGTTATAGATAGATTTCCTTAAATAAATAAACTGAATATTGTTCAGCACTAGCTTGATAATAATCCTACTTGTTTTTCAGGAACGCCTTACCAGATAATCTCGTGGAGGCATGCGTGAAGCAGGTAAGGTGTCCAATCAAATCAAGGCAAGTACTTGAAAACTTAATTCAAATAAAAATTTCACAAGCTCGTGACTCGTCCTTACAAATGCCAGGTCCCAGCTTAGCGACAGTTCAAAAATAAATGTGCGGATTTAGTGAAACGTCAGAAAGAAAACTTTTGACATAATTTTTTACTATATTAAAAAAGAGTGCACTATTCTTAGAAGATTTCAGCTGTTTTTCTTACTTAATTTATTAATAAAAACTTCCGAGTGAAAATAAAGAAAAATATCTTATATATATATATTGCGAATCGTGGTGTCTGTCCGAACGTTCGTCTGTCTCCCGTTTCAAAAGCTGCGCACGCAGGCAAAGCTCAACATTCACTTTTGAAATGACTGGAGAACAGGCATGAATGATGTTGATGCCATTTTTTTTTCGCAAGCAGGATATTATACACTAAACTGTTAAGAATTAATCACACTATCATTCACATTTCAAAATGTGACGTAACTTAAAAATAAAAATGTAGATTTACCGTATGTTATTGTTGAGCGGCTCTTAGCATGACTAAATATGTCCAACAATTGCTTTTCGCGGTAGGCTATATAAGTACATTCAGAGCTTTACCTCTAAGTGGAACTATAAGTGTAACACAATTAACCTTTTTAAAGTCCATGAAATAATATAAATTGATAGATGCGGTAGGCTATATAAGTACATTCAGAGCTTTACCTCTAAGTGGAACTATGAGTGTAATACAATTAACCTTTTTAAAGTCCATGAAATAATTTAAATTGATAGATTAACTTAAACTTTTCTCGTCACTGGGGACGGGTACTTTTGCTAGAATAACTTAAACTTTTCCCGTCACTGGAGACGGGTACTTTTGCTTGTACAATAATATGGCAACCACACTACAGCGGTTTTAAACATTATCAACGAAGCCTTTCATCTCATACCAAGGACCACAAGACCGATTGCGGTTCTACAGACTCGGGTGTGGTTGAGAGGTTACTTACGCTATCAAACCGCTTGACAACAACTGTTGCGATGTGAACTGAATTAAGTTAGTGAAACGTCATTTTTTCTTTATTTTATTTATGTTATAGAACATGAGAATTAGGGTAAAAATTTTTGAACACTTTATTATTATCATAGTCAAGTATAACCTTTTTTTATATCTAATATCAATATTTCGACAGGTTATTTGTTTGCTTGTTTGCTTTTATTCAGGTGCAAATATGCTCGGTTTGCGTTGAGATAACATACAACAAATTAAATGGAAAAATCAAGGGGATGAAGTCTGCAAAAGGGGGAATCTTGGGCATATGCGATGGTTCTGTTGTAGAGTACATTGTGCGTGACCTGGGAGAGTCAAGTACTATTTAGGCCTCTTCTTCCCTCCATTACGACGTTTACTGTTAAACTATGTGTATTAATATTATGAGATCAAAGCACAAAACACCATGTTTATCACAGTAATCCTTCTTCCCTCTTGACAGCCACGCCCAGAAATATCGTTCTGTAGTTTTTAGTGCTAATATATAACTTCTTTTCACTTGATCGTTAAACACTCGTTTAACAGTTCCATTGAAATCGTCACCTGATTACAGTATCGAATGCTATTTGACATATAATACCATCTTAAATACACTTTTGTCTAAGATAGATGGGCTTTTTTCTTATAGTACGTATTGAGTGGTGAGAGATACTTAGGACTATCATGTACTAAAACGATCTATGAAGGTTAGTAAATCGTTTTTGTATAGATTTTTTATATAACTATTTGAACGAACAATCTAGGAGCCTGTCTTGGATTGGTTGTATATTTGTGCGTGATTTCTGAATTAGGTTTTCGAGTACTCAAGATGTTCAGATGAAACATTTCTTTTACATAAATAAATATACATACTTTGTTACAAAAAGTAAAAAAGGATCTTTTTTAAATTAGGTGTACACCAAGTACGACGAAGATCCTTTCAATAACAAGACATTTTCTAGAAAGTTATATACTCGACCAGGAACGAATGCCCTAGGTAAAGAATGTTCGTTTGTTTGTTTTTTGATATTGTAAAAATTATTGGTTTGCTACCAAGCAACGAAAAAAACAACATATTATCTCATTTTTAAAATAGGGTTATAATTTTTTACTGGTTTTACAATATCACAAAGTAATTAATATTTTTCCCAGTCAGAGATTTTTTAATTAGGCCTAACATCACAGCATTAATTCTCTTGTGCTAGGCCATTTTGTGTCACGATTCTAAGCTACAATGAAATATTCAAATCCCAGTCAGAGATTTTTTAATTAGGCCTAACATCACAGTATTAATTCTCTTGTGCTAGGCCATTTTGTGTCACGATTCTAAGCTCCAATGAAATATCCAAATAAATTCTCATAACCAAGCATCTAGTGAATAATTGTCTTTGAAGTCAAGACAAAATCTCTTTTTTTTATCGTAGCATTATAGCGATCGATTTAAAAAAAAACGTTTCATTAATTTTTTCCACCGCAGGATTGATCGTCTTTTCACTCGTGTTTGGTGTTATATTAGGATCCCTTCGAGAAAGGTCACAAATTATGATTAAATTCTTCAATGGTTTGGATAAAATTGTTATGAAGCTGGTTTTGAAAGTTATGTGGTAAGTATTGTTAGAGATATTTTGTTTTATTCTCAAGTCACGTGCTTGTAATGGATTTGAACTTATTTATTAACGTTAATGTTTGATATTGTTTATGAAACTCAATATAAGTGTCATGTAATAACGGGATTTTATTTTAAGCCATAGCAATAGTCGATAGCAAAATGTGTGTGTGTGGTGGGGAGGAGGAGGAATAAATCAACTTGCCAGAAGTGCATCCAAGGAAGATCGAGACACGCTTCTCCTTAAGATGTTTGCGATTAAAGTGTCATTTTGAGCCTATTTTAATGCACTAGAAGACTTAAAACGTACAGGTTGAGGGAAAAGAAGACTGAGCAAATGCTGCCCTTAATGCTGCATAACATTAAAAAAAGTACTATTACTAACCACAAAGTTCACAAATTAAACAGAAATATGTTGCACATTTTTTGTATTTATATCCAACGTTTATAATATTTATTACCCATCTTAGTAAAGTATAGACCTATAAGATCCACAAAACAAGGGGTACTGAGGGTCCAGCAGCAGTCCCTGGATTAACGTGGTTCCTATCATATTTGGGGGATAGACCTATAAGATCCACTAAATAAGGACTAAGGATCAAGGGGTACTGAGGGTCCAGTAACAGCCCCTGGATTAACGTGGTTCCTATCATATTCAGGATGTAGACCTATAAGATCCACAAAACAAGGGCTAAGGATCAAGGAGTGCTCAGGGTCCAGTAATAGCCCCTGGATTAACGTGGTTCCTATGATATTCAGGGATTAGACCTATAAGATCCATAAAACAAGGGCTAAGGATCAAGGGGTGCTCAGGGTCCGATAACAGCCCCTGGATTAACGTGGTTCCTAAGATATTCAGGGAATAGACCTATAAGATCCAAAAAACAAGGGCTAAGGATCAATGGGTGCTCAAGGTCCAGTAACAGCCCCTGGATTAACGTGGTTCCTATGATATTCAGGGATTAGATTTTGTTAAATAGTTTTCAACACATACCATTCTGCACTACGCAAATTATTACAGCTACAACAACACAAACTTACATGAACTGAGTCCAATTCATACTAAAAGAATTTTAAAACAGTAAGATAATCGCTCGTGGACCGTTCATCTGCGTCACACATAAAGGAAGTCACTAAAATGATGTATGAATCTAAAACATTTCAAAAGCTGGTATTCAGAAAGATTTTATTTTGCTATACCTACATACCAAAAACGTGGACTTCAAAATTGTAATTAAAATTATGACCAAGCACGTTAGTGCTTATTTTGTATGGATGGGCCGAGAAAAAAAATGGCTGCGACAGTCAATCTATGATGCTTACAAATCTATATACTACTAAAACTCTGAGATTGTTTGTTTGTTTGCTTGTCTGTAATTAAATACAGCAAAAAAAAATGGTGCATGATACTGCCATATTTGTAATGAAATGAGAATAGAAACAGAATAAAACAAGTTTCGTTAAA
>NW_013674571.1:18098-22040 GCF_000517525.1 Limulus polyphemus
GTTATGTAGGTAATTCAAAGAAAAAATAAAGTGTTACTGATTTTTATTTGTAGAAGGTTTAAGAGGAAACACCACAACATAATGGATTTAATTCATCACAATATCTGAAAATTCTGACTTTACTTTTTTGAAAAATAAAATTGTCTTTCCTTTTACTCCCGATCAACAATCAAATATATTTTCTTGAATTATGAATAACACAAATGGATTGAAATATTTAATTAAATGATTTCAAAATAAACCTTCATTTCGGTGCAATATTTAAATTAGCTTGAATTCTTCATAACCTATGAATAGTGGGTCACCCAACGGGTCAGGGTGGTCTAGTAACTGCTAAAGTTGAGTTATAGCTTCATCTGAGCATCTAATGCCATTATCGTCTGTTTCACAGCTTGTGATACTCCCAGTATCATTGAAAAATGTTGATAAAGTGGGAACTTACTAAAGAACTAAAGCGTTCATCTACTTTTTTTACTTTTTTCTACACTCCCCAAAAAAGTGTAATTTTCGCAATGGCTTTAGTACACCAGAAAAGCATTTTAAGAGCACTTAGAAACAGGCTATCACTAAACACAGTAGTGCTTAGTATGTAGGGATGAGCTGAGAGAATAATGGCCGCCATATTCACTCTTTAACTCTATGATGCTTACAAATAATTGCTAAGTTTGAGTTATTAATCTTATTTGAGCACCTAATTGACATTATTGAGTGTCTCACAGCTTGAATAACAGTAATATTATTCTGTTATTCTACCACACGTATTTCTGTGAGGAAATAATATAAAGAAAACCTACTACTTAGCAGTGAGTTTAGTTTATAAGCATATATTATTTCCATGTTTCATAAACAACAGTTTCATTTCTGTTTTGAACTTTTAATTCGGGCGCGGCAAGGCCAGGTGGGCAGGATGCTTGATTCACTATCTGAGGGTTGCGGGTTCGAATCCCCATCCCATCAAACATGCTCACCCTTTCAGCTGTGGGGGCGTTATAATGTGGTAAAAGAGTAGCCCAAGAGATGGCGGTGGGTGGTGATGACTAACTGCCTTTTCTCTAGTCTTTCACTGCTAAATTAGGGACGGCTAGCGCAGATAACGTTCATTTAGCTTTGCACGAAATTCAAACCAAACTTACTTTTCATTCATAAATATGATATCAGTATAAATAAATAAATAAAATCTAAATTACTATTCACGGTATCAAGTATTTATGCAATTGACAGAATATGTGGACATGTTATTGATGCCTGAGTTTAAAAACACCAGTTTCTTAACTATCCAAACAGTACATCATATAGCGGTCTACTTTTCTTCAAGTTTTCAATATATGTGTGGTATCGTAATTCATGGCCTGGGATCTGTATGATGTCTCCCCATTAATAAACATGACCCTAGCATGTGGTGGAGTCGGTTGTATGCACAGGCAGTGAGTTGGGGTGAAGCTAGTAGGCGTGGATTCTGTAAAGATCCCATTAACGTCGGTCCAGCGATTCGGGGTACTTGTACCGTCCTGACCACTGGTGTAATCCAAAATTAAAGAAAGTGATATGGTATAAAATTAACAAGATATACATTATATATTATCATTGAATTATAAAAATAAAACAAGTGTTCACTTACCAACCTACTTCAATTAAATTGTTAAAAAAAAAAGACGGGAAACAAGTACCAAACATTTTGCAAATATTAACTATGATGTAGGGATGACAATGGCAAAAAGTACAGAGGCAAGGTAAGGATGGATACATAAAACCATACAAAAATCACTACATAAGTAGACAATAGTATTGAGTCAATCTTACAAGCTTATGGTTATTAGCTACTGTAAGACTGTATAGCACTGTTCAGATTAAATGCTTTTATTCAAACCTGAATTAATGCAATTGACAGGAATTCAACATTTAATTGTAGATAAAAGTTATTCTTGGATAGATTTGGCTACTTATATAGTGATTTATTTTTGTATGGTTTTGTGTATTCATCCCTATCTTGTTTCTCTACTCTTTGTTATTGCCATCCCTACATCATACTTAATTTTTGCAAACATTTTTTATCACTTGTACATCTCTTATCTTCGAGAGAATTATCCATAAAAACCCAGTAATTTCAAAACATAAACGGTTATACTTATTTTTCAGGTTAACTCCAATAGGTGTTTTGAGCTTGATTTGTTCCAAACTACTCGCCGTCTCCGATATTACGACTTTATTACAACAGATGGCGGTTTTTGTAGTTACTGTTCTGGGAGCTCTTACTACAGAAGTACTGGTTGCTCAGCCTCTGCTTTTCTTCGTCATCACTCGTGAGAATCCGTACGTCTTTCTCGTCAGGTTGCTGCAAGCCATGATAACAGCGTTTGCTGTATCATCCAGGTTTGAGTTCCTTTTCTGGCTTTTATTCATTTTGGTTAATTTTCAAATCACATTCATCTTCACTTCGAGATGTAATACACACAGCAACGGAGAAAAAAACAACAACGATAAAACACCGACCATCACTAAGACAAATTTGTAATCGTTATTGTGTTATATTCACGTTTTTTTTTCGCCCACAGACTACGCTCGTATTTCTTCTTACTGTTACGTCTCCGTTTGTTAATTAACTTTCCGTAACTTCGTTCCGACGAAACTTAAGCGACACAACTCCTTTCTTAATAAAACTGGTTTATTCTTTCCAAATATAACTTTACCGATACACTCAACTTCAACAATCGAGCTAAACAAACGCTGTAACGTCTCTCGTGCTCTCTGACTGCAGTTCAATTACTCAATATCTACACACACATTACATTCCCCTCTTTTATATACCAGCCTACCCCATCTAGCAAATACTAGAGCATTCGCCAAGATACGGGATAGTTCTAGAAACAAGAGGGCGCCACAGTAGTCATGTGACTCGCTGACGCAACATTACATTAGTTTTTCATACTCTTTCAACGAGATTTTGTTAATAATCTTTCCATTTACTTCTGGATTAGAGATTTATCAGAACTTCTGTCTTCTACACTTTGTATAACACGTACTGGATAATCTAATCTGCTTTTGTTGTTCTGTATTAGAGATTTATCAGAACTTCTGTCTTCTACACTTTGTATAACACTTACTGGATAATCTAATCTGCTTTTGTTGTTCTGTATTAGAGATTTATCAGAACTTCTGTCTTCTACACTTTGTATAACACGTACTGGATAATCTAATCTGCTTTTGTTGTTCTGTATTAGAGATTTATCAGAACTTCTGTCTTCTACACTTTGTATAACACGTACTGGATAATCTAATCTGCTTTTGTTGTTCTGTATTAGAGATTTATCAGAACTTCTGTCTACTACACTTTGTATAACACGTACTGGATAATCTAATCTGTTTTTGTTTTAATTATACTCTCCTGTGTTCCAAAGTGTCTATTATGTACTGAATATCCCTCTTGTGGAAAAGTTATCATAACTTTTGTACAATTACAAGTACGAATAACAAATCAATCGTCCGCGTGTCCTCTTTTTTATTTAATCTAATCGAAACATGTATTTATTTTTCTAACAAATCATTATCTCTCTGGAAGATCCAATATATATATGAAATGTTGTAGGCCTAAGTTTTGGTGTTATTTTTCAGCTCTGCTACAATGCCAGTGACCTTACGTTGTCTGGAAGAGAAATGTCATGTCGATAGACGAGTCACAAGGTTTGTGGTTCCTTTAGGAACGACCATAAACATGAATGGAACTGCCTTGTTTATCACCATGTCGACGTTTTTCATCGCCCAAATGAACGGAATTCCGCTGCAGGCAGGGGACTACTTAGCAGTTGTGTAAGATGTTTTTAACTACAGATTCGTCACTGTGGTTGTTTCTCGTGGGTAAAAATCTACGGAAAACAAAATTTAAATGGAGTTTCGCCTTTCGTATTGTTACGCATCTGCTTGTTTGTTAATTTCCCGTAGAAATTA
>NW_013674571.1:22720-23513 GCF_000517525.1 Limulus polyphemus
TCTATCTTCAATCTATCTCTGGCTTATATACTAAAAAAGAGGGCGTCTAGCAAACGCTGGAACATTCGTGAGGTTGCCCGATAAGTCATGATCCTTCTAGAAGCTCCAGTGCGCATGCTTCCAGCGTCGCGTGACTTCCGCTGTCGTAACAGTATGCTAAACTCTGTCCTGCGCGAAAAAAATCTTAGTAACGTTTATAATTTTGAAGAAAACATGAAAAATGTATTTTGTAACTGCAATACAAAACATTTGGGAATCGGGAGTGGCCTAATAGTTAGGTTGCACGGACTGCAAATCTGTGGGTTCATGGTTCCCGTCCCGTTGCCTCTAAAGCGCATTCCGCACTTTCGAGCTACATGTTCGCTATCTAGAGTGACGGTTCAATCCCACTATTCTATCAGACTAGAGTAGCCTAAGAGTTGGCGGCAGGTGCTATTGACTAGCTGCCTTCTTTTTAGTATATCAGCTCAAATTTACAGGAACAGCTACATATGTGTGTGCGGACAGTCATTGCGTAGCTTTGCGTGAAATATATAGAAAAGAAACAATATGTGAATAAGTACACTGAGGTCAAAAGGCCAGTTGCAGACGACCGTTTAAAAGCTAACGGTACGCAGGTCATCACCTATTTTACAGCATATTTCAGCGTTTCTCTAACTGGAGTCTGCGGACCATCTGGGGTTCCGCGAGGGTACCCCAGGGAGTCCGCAAGTTATGTCAGAAATTTCATTAAAATATTTTTAAAATATTATTTTTAGAATAAATTTTTTTTTCTTCTTAAAACTGAATTCAT
>NW_013674571.1:23799-27160 GCF_000517525.1 Limulus polyphemus
CTGCGAAAAAACTTAAAATAAAAGGGGTTCTCGGGTTACTAAAGTTTGAGAATATTTCTTTGTTCATTTCAGAGTTATTAGGTTTAGAAATGTGGGCAACTATCTGTAGACACCATATATAACCGTTAAGTTATATATCTAATAAAAGTTTAACGAACCCACCCACCCACTTCGTTTCCTAAATACTTGATTCTCCCTCAGAGTTTAAATTTAATGTTAATTTGTTACATGTAAAACAGTTCGCTTAACACCAACAATTCTTAATAACGTAGCGAAAACGTTCTATCTATTCAGCTCTAACACAGTCTTAAAAAATGTAGGGGAGAAAGTGGGGTTACACCCACACCAATAACTATTCATACGAACTCGGTCATTTTGATCAACATAATGCTTTTGCGGTCAAATTTCTGCGCACGGCCCTTCTGCTAAAAACATTTAGTAAATTTGTTGTACCGTAATATTCTGGTGCTAAAGGTGTTAATTATAAATTTGTTGTTCCGTAATTTTCTGGTGTTAAAGGTGCTAATTATAAATTTATTTTACCGTAATATTCTGGTGTTAAAGGTGCTAATTATAAATTTGTTGTACCGTAATTTTCTGGTGTTAAAGGTGTTAATTATAAACTTCACGGTGTTTTTGTGGTATTTTAGAATTACCGCTACTGCTGTAAGTGTTGCAGCAACTTCCGTTCCTAGTTCTTCATTGTTCCTGATGGTCATGTGCTTGTCTGCTATTGGTGCTCCTGTCAGTGACGTCAGCCTTTTATTTGCTGTCGAATGGATCAAGTAAGTTGTCTCTATAATATTCTTATTTTTATAGAGATTTATAAAAAAAAATTTTAAACAACGTTTTAGTGGTAAGTCTGTTGGCTTAGAGTGTTAAAAATGGATAACTCGATAACATTTTTATCACGTATTTGTTGTATGTGTTATACATAACCGAATACCATTTAGAAACAAAAATATTACTTGCTACTTACAGTATTGATCAGCTGCCTTCCCTCTAGTCTGGGCCCGGCATGGCCAGGTGGTTAAGGCGCTCGACTCGCAATCTGAGGGTCGCGGGTTCGAATCCCCGTCCCACCAAACATGCTCGCCCTTTCAGCCGTGGGGGCGTTATAATGTTACGATCAATCCCACTATTCGTTGGTAAAAGAGTAGCCCAAGAGTTGGCGGTGGGTGGTGATGACTATCTGCCTTCCCTCTAGTCTTACACTGCTAAATTAGGGACGGCTGGCACAGATAGCCCTCGTGTAGCTTTGCGCGAAATTCAAAACAAACAAACAAACCCTCTAGTCTAACACTTGTAAGTTAAAGACCACTAGCGCAGATAACCCTCGTATAGCTTTACGCGAAATTCCAAACATAAACAAACAAATCAAATCATTATACTTTAAAAGCAAAATGAAAAAGATTGTGGAATAACGTGTTACTCTGTAAGATGCACTAAAAAATATATCAAAATTCTACCTCTTTTTAATTACTATTTCATTTAATTTCGGAAAAAGGTTACAGGATTCTACTTACTATTATTAAATATGTAAATTGACTGTTCAAAATAGCATCAAAACAAGCCTTAACAACTACAAGAGAAACGCTGCATATATTAAAAAAGATCACCAGAGTACAAGTTTTAATGTGGGATATACGATATGCTCTGATTCGTAGAGGTGACTTCACAAGTAGGACCTACATAGCGGTGGGGATACACCGTCTACCAGTTTTAACCTCCGTTCTCTAGTCTCGCATGTTAAAGAAAGAAGAATAAATATAAAACAAGTAAAAAGATAACAATAAATTAGGAGAGCCAGATGTGGGTGGTCAAGCCCACAACATCCCACATCTATATCACCCTTGATCGCCTGCAGACAGTTGTGGGAAGCTGACTGCTCGCCAGAGTAATTTAAAATGAAAGAAAAAGCGAAAATAAAATAATGTCCTGTCACTAGGGGTAGATAAGGGAACCTTACCTTCTGACGTTGGCAATCCAGGCCCCATTATAGCAGTAAAAGCCAACATTTATAAGTTAATATTGGTAGTACAGTAGACAAATTACACTAGTTATCTGAACTAATATAACTCCAAGTCTTAAGATTAATTTTAGGACTATAGATATCTTATAATGTTTCACTTCCTTAACTGTTTTCCTCTTATAACCAAGTAAAACCATAAATTAATGTATTTTCAGTGACCGTTCACGGACAATCAACAACATCATAGGTGACGCTTTTGCTAGTGGAATGGTTGCTCATCTCTGTCGTAAGGACCTGGAAAACGATGACAATGTAGATGACACAACTGTTCGGGCTTCAAATATAATGTAATTTTTTTAAATGTTTTTTCATGACAAATATTTTAATATATGATTACAGACTGTATTTATCGGTTCTGTAAGATCATATCAGGATACTCAATAAAATAAAGTTATTTTCGAGATTTATCTCTCGCTTATTTAAAATGGTTAAAAAAAATGAAAGTTAATGAGCGTCCTAAAATTAGCATTATTGTCAGGTCAATGCTTCAGTTTATTTAATTATATCAAAACAACTAACAGGGTAACGAAGAAAAGGTACTTATAATGTGATCATCTTTTGAGTTGTGCTTCTGGTGGGATAATGAAAATAACATAACGTCTTGCTTAAACCTGGTAGGGTGATATTCGTCTTTAGAATCTGGTATAAAAACAATATTATTAGAAAACACCTGGACATAGTAAACTATTTTCTTCCAAAACAGAAGCTGGTGGTCTCTTAAAATAATTATAAAGCCAAAGTTGCGATATTTTAAGACTTTGGAAAACACACAAAACAGTATAGATAGTATTTACAAAATTACTGTAACTTATACATAAATAGGGAAAGAGTCACGAAACCCAGTTTGTAATATATATATATATGCGCTGAAACAAAACTGGAACGATTTACTGTATTGACTTTAAAAACTACTAATATTTACAGTTGTTAACCTTTTCGAGACGGGTCAATTGTGAAAGGCCATGTAATCTCGTTTGTTCACTCGCATTCAAAATTTTATTGAACTACTATTTGATAAATTTATGTCAGTAAGTTTGGTATTAAACTATAGATTATAATTCAACTGAAAAGCCTTTATCCTTTAAAACTTTTAATGTTTAATCATTGTACGAGCTTTACGGTGTCTGGAAAATTTCCAGTTATATAAAATGAGATCAGTAGAGTTTGAATAATATCAATAAATATAATTAACTCGTAACTGAATATTATTATCAGCATATATACGTTGCTTTCAGCAATGATACTGTTGCGTCAGCAAGGTCGCGTAACTAGTGTCACGCCACTTCTCTCGAACCTTCGTGAATTGTCGGGAGATTACTAGATATAGAG
>NW_013674572.1:0-4956 GCF_000517525.1 Limulus polyphemus
GGGTTATGCTTTAATTAATAAAAGCGATCATCATGTTATGCTTTAATTAATAAAAGCGATCATCATGTTATGCTTTAATTAATAAAAGTGATCATCGTGTTATGCTTTAATTAATAAAAGCGATCATCATGTTATGCTTTAATTAATAAAAGCGATCATCATGTTATGCTTTAATTAATAAAAGCAATCATCATTTTATGCTTTAATTAATAAAAGAGATCATCATGTTATGCTTTAATTAATAAAAGCGATCATCAGGTTATGCTTTAATTAATAAAAGAGATCATCATGTTATGCTTTAATTAATAAAAGCGATCATCAGGTTATGCTTTTGTCAAGTCTTCCTTTATTGGATATTAAGTTTTTCTTCTCATTTTCCAATATTTGTCCTTTTTCTCAGTTGTTAACTTCACTTTTAAATGCCCTCCCCATGGCTTGATGGTAAGTTTGAGGTCTTTTAACAATATAAATCAATTGGCACAACACAGATAGCCCATCGTGTAACTTTGTGCTTAACAACAGCCGAATTACTTTTCAAGTAAGACTTTGTTATTATTACTGCGATGTGAAACTCAAATCTTAGGACTTCTGATATAATTTTTTTTATAGAAAGCAGGTAGAAAGTATCACAAACTTAAAATAAGATATCTGAAAAACAACAATCTCCCACCTTTGATGATTTCCCCCTCCCTTTGAGGGGAGAAGCAATTCCTCCTCGTTGTATGGTGATGCGAGCCTGATCCCCACATTTACACTCTTTTAACACTGTCACTACGTCGGCATGAGGCAGTTCACGTACATCACGGTTATTTATTTCTACTAAAATGTCACCCTCTTGTAACAACTTGCATCGAGGCCAATCCAGAATTTTTTTTACCTACCAGTATTAAACATAACACAAGCTGGATTCACGATATTAGGAAAACATGTAGGTTCAAGAAATTCATTTAACACAAAAATAAGATACCCTTTCAAAAGCACTCGGGTTATACGGTATCACACTTTTGACTTACAAGCTGGACATATTCTACTCACTTTGGAAAGTTGCATTTTAACCTATATGAATTGATGATAAAAAAGTTTCAAACGGCTCACGAATCTTTTTGCAACCACAGAAGTTTCATAAATAGTTTTATTAAATTCAGTCTTCTTCAACAAAACTGAATCTCAAAAAAATATATTTTACTATTTCTTGGATGATGCTTCCAAATTCAGTGTGGCTTGATTTGGCTAAAGACAAACACGAGTGAATTTAAAACAATTACCTAGATCTAATCTTCTATGGGCAGGGTGTTTATGACCAAGTATACAATCTATGGCTTGATTGAAATCTACCCATTTTCTGAATGAACAACATGTTTTTTTGGTCTTTACCCAATATTTGACTATAATTCTGCACACAGAAAAGTCTGCCAAAACAAAGATTTTTACGGTTTATTGGAAGTATATTTTATATAAAATCAAACAATTTTATTTCAAATAGCATAATAAATAAGCACCTAAATCTTTAATATTTCTTTTAAATATATGCAGTCTCAAAAATCATCTCTATTTGTTGCAACTTGAAAAATACAACATTTATATGTATGACCACAAAATATCGCATTTTAAATTTTCATAATCCACTTTCTTGTTTTTAAAACATTAATTATCAAACTAGTTACACAAATATTTGAAAATTATAAAAACTATCAGTAAATGAATATTATTTATTCTTCATAGTTTAGATTATGTCCTGGAAATAAACATCTCACCTTCTGTCCATAGGAGCTGTCAGCAATAGTAAAACCAAAACCTCCACTGCCTTTCACAATATCTACTGTTAAAAACTCTGGTCTGTGTGAACTTTGTGGGTTAAAATCCAGGATATCAGGAGTGCTATCCATTCCATTGGGGCTTAAAAGGTCAGTACTATTGTGTCTCTGAGGATGTTGGTGGTCAACCTGACCTGTACTGAGGTCAGGCATTGACTTAGCAGACCGTCCCATTGACTCTGCTTCCACAACATCCCCTAAAAACTGAGAGTTGTCTATCTTTGACCCTCCTTGGCCAGAGGAATAAATACTATGGCCATCAGCAAACTGTGTGTTACTGGACGATACAGCAACTGTGGTCACTATTTCTGTGTTCGGGTCATTAGGGTCAAATAGCAAAGGGTATCCCCTACAAACTTCTAAGTGGACAATGTTTCCTGGTGGTATGGATTGGAATAATTCTACCATGTCCTGATGTGTGAATCCCAAGACACACCTGTCATTCATGTACACCAGTATGTCCCCTAAGGCATGGTTAAACAAATAGTCATTGAAAAACAAAACAAAACGTAGTTAAAGAATTGTTTCACAACATGACCACTAACACTGTCTCTAAAACAGTTCTTACTACAGTTTAGTTCATTACAATCAGAGAACATCTTCAAACTTATAGTTTAGTTCATAACAGTCAGAGAACATCTTCAAACTTCACTAAACTAGAACATCTGTACCAAGTACAAGTGTCTTTCCTACATTTTTAGTGTTTGATATTTCATTAAACATACACATTTAAAAAAAAACATCATACATACTCATGTCATTATAAAAAAAAGTTGTAAACATCCATGAGACTAATAATGAAGATATGATAGACACATGATTACCAATCATTACACTCGAAAACAAAATCTGAAAAAGATTAACACAGCTGGTACTTTAAATGAAGATATATTTTGGTAGTTGCTAGCCTGTATATAAAGGTACTTTAAATGAAGATATATTTTGGTAGTTGCTAGCCTGAATATAAAGGTACTTTAAATGAAGATATATATTGGTAGTTGCTAGCCTGAATATAAAGGTACTTTAAATGAAGATATATTTTGGTAGCTAGCAACTACCAAAATATATCTTCATTTAAAGTACCTTTATATTGAGGCTAGCAACCTAAATATATATATATATATATATATCATATATTCACCAAAAACTACAATTTACACAAACACAGTAATTACAATACAAATTAATTTTTTTTAAAGAAGTCTGAATATTTTCAAGCATTTTTAAGAATTTGTCTTTTTTTTTTATTCTTGTCAGTAATAAATTAAAATTGTTGGAATTGGTAAATAAAGGTCTGTTTGTGATGAGAAAAGAAATACCTGTTGCAGTATATTCAAAAACAATTACAGATAGAAAGTCTTTAAGGCCTACCAGTTTGCAGTCTGCCATCTTTCCAGGCAGGGCTGTTTGGCACAACACTTTTAATCTGTAAAAATTCTTCTGGATTATCACCTCCAACTATCGTAAATCCAAAACCTCGAGTACTTTTCAAGAGGGATGTTCGTAAGATTTCTCCTCGTAGCTCTGATGGATTGGATGTGAAAACATAAGGTAATCTGTATCCTACTGCACTCCCTACATAAAAACACAGAAAATTCATGACGATTGGCAAATATGGTCAAAGTTTACCCGATATTTCTCCAGTGGTATCAAAACTGTTTTAAGTCTAAGGAATATTTTACCACATTTGAAAACATTCTGATGTTCAAAGTTTGTTTGTTGAATTGTTTCTAGTTATTCCCTTAACCATGAACGTCAAGATGGATATCAAATCATGAATAATATTTGAAAGAATCAGAGGGTGAACATATGTTTGAATGGACCTCAGTGGCTAAATGAATGAAAACTGTAATAAATCATCTAAAACTGGACCAGCATCCACTTCATAAAACAGGTATATATTATTTAACCAAGCTCATAAAGTGTAAACTAGCCAAAATTTTCTCTCATCCATCAAATCAAGACTCTGAACCATCTTTTACCCAAAACTTCCAACTTTAAAAGATGTAGTAAAAGACCACTATGTTTTCTAAGCAGCAAAAACTGGAATATCTAATGTTTTTGTCAAAAATAAACTTACTTACAAAGGCAAAAGATAAAATGTATTTTAAGAACTTCAGATCCTAAGGTACAATACACTCCTGGATAATGGCTGGAGACGGCTTGAATGGGTAATGAAGAAAAACTTTAATATAAGTTTTCTTCATTACCCATTCAAGCCGTCTCCAGCCATTATTAGTCTCAAAGTGGGTTCCTCGTCATCGAACACTCCTGGATGTATCACAGAACTTTGTACATTGTTTAACTAACATAAGATCTACGTAACCACCACTACTACTGTTATAGTATACTATAACTGTTATACTACTGTTAAAAAGACAAATGTTACAGTTGAAGGATAATCTCAATGTAATGTTTGAAACAACGTAGATTTTATTGAAAACAATCCACTTACAAATATCTAATCACGATAGAGTGAGAAGGAATAAGAACGACTCTAACTACTACGTGACACCTGTATAACTGATAGAGTGAGAAGGAATAGGAATGACTCTAACTACTACGTGACACCTGTATAACTGATAGAGTGAGAAGGAATAAGAATGACTCTAGCTACTACGTGACATCTGTATAACTGATAGAGTGAGAATGAATAAGAACGACTCTAGCTACTACGTGACACCTGTATAACTGATAGAGTGAGAAGGAATAGGAATGACTCTAGCTACTACGTGACACCTGTATAACTCTTTCAACAGCTACTGCTATTATGGAATGTCACACAACTTACTGCTTTAGTAACTAAGTTAGCGAACAAAAGTAGCAACTAGAATAATCTATATATTTAGTTTTATTAATAAGTTAGTGGGCCCTTAACTGTAAAGTTGATGGATATTTGTTTATTCTGTTCTCATCAGTATTAGAGAAAATTACCATAACTTACAGCAGTCAATGTTATACCATACTATGTTTATAAACTCATGGTCATCAGTAAATAATATGATGTACAATCCTCCCCTATCTACAGGTAGGTAATGTCAGTAATGTACAATCCTCCCCTATCTAGAGGTAAGTAATGTCAGTAATGTACAATCCTCCCCTATCTACAGGTAAGTAATGTCAGTAATGTACAATCCTTCCC
>NW_013674572.1:5956-10366 GCF_000517525.1 Limulus polyphemus
TATCTACAGGTAAGTAATGTCATTAATGTACAATCCTCCCCTATCTACAGGTAGGTAATGTCAGTAATGTACAATCCTCCCCTATCTACAGGTAGGTAATGTCAGTAATGTACAATCCTCCCCTATCTACAGGTAAGTAATGTCAGTAATGCATTATCTTCTCTATCTAAATATTTACAAACAAATGAAGAGAACACTTTTTTAAAGTTGTTTTCTTTATACCAGAACAGGATCACCATTTCTTTTTATTCTAATATTACAATCTCAAGATTTTAACTTTAATTTACTCTACCTATTACAAAGTGAATCAACCTTCAAATGTTTAATGAACAACAGAAACACTGATCTAAATACTGGTAATGTCCCAAACAGAATTAGGGTAGGAATAGTTGTGCCCACAAAATGTCGAATCCCAGAGCCACTTTTTCTACTCAAACTTGAAAACCAGACTCTTGAAAACCGGTACTCTTCAAGACAGAAAATGGTAGCCATGGAATCCGATTCTGATAAATGTTGGCTGACAAGTGACTTCCGAACTTTTCTTGGCATCTCATACTTGCAATTACGGGTGAAAATATGTGAACTCAAGAAAGACATTCTTACAAGTTTTCAAATCATAAAAAGTTAAATGCTTTTTATAGCTGTGAGAAATACAATTTCAGTGACACTGACATCAAAGAATGGCTGGTAGGGGTTCAAAAGTTCTTAAATTGTGTGGAAATAAACAAACAAACAAAAAACTATTCCTACCCTGTGTTCAATCATTATTTCTAAGTTTTAATACTCTGACACATATAAAGCAGTATCTATATATGTCTAACAATGGAGTAGGAACTACCACAACCCAGAATACTGGTCATCTCATTACCTGAAGTCTGCCGTGAAATACTGTAGGGGTTCTCCCGATGAGAACCAGGTGACCGGGGCCCTTTACTTGGCACATACAGGTTTTCAACAGCACGTCCAATGCTGGGAGACCGTGCAATTTGGGGCGAGGTTCGGACCTCATCTAAAGTATCCTGTGTGAGAACAGAAGTCTCCCCTTGCTTGGGTATGTCATTTGAGTTAGACATGTGGTTACGATTTGGTACCTGACAAGATCCCTCTTCAGGAGTAGACTCAGCATTATGAGCTTTCCCACTAGGTATATTAGGATCATGCTTATCACTCAGACAAGGAATACAAGGCAGATAGGGGAAACGAGGAGAGGATTCAGGGGATGAGGAGGACACCTGGTGACCCGAAAGTGAGGTTACACCATCGACAGGGTGAGGAGTAGTGGTGGTAGAAGCGGGCACTGTTTGACCAGTACTCGAGATTAGTAGCGACTCACGGTTAGTTGCACCAAGCCCAGAAGTGTTGCTACTCTCCACTCCAGGGTGTTCCTGTAATGTAGGTGGCCTAGAATGTGGAAATACATTATGATCTCTCCTCTCACTGACTTCTAGTCCTGCAATGACAACAGATGTTTATGTACAAAAGTAAACATCGATATTTATGATAAATAACAACAAGTCGTCTAAATAAAACACTATCTTGCTGAATGTTTCAACTCCACTTTCTACTTGATCAAGATTTTAACAAAGTATCCTATCTTTAAAACCAAAAGAGTAGTTAAACGTATTTTATAAAATAGCAGAACTTCTAAATATTAACCTCATGTTGGCAAAAAAACACTGTTATAGAAAGTTATAATGATTACCTTATTAATACTTCAATGGTAGATGAAGATACATTAAATAATACAAACCTTCAGGTTTATCCTGTGAAAGCGGATTTTCATATTGTGTTCTTCTATTTACATGACTGGGAAAAAAAATCATTTATCATTCATTAAAATTAACAAAAAAAACATTAATGATGAATATAAAAAGTTCTTTAAATATATGAGATTTCTTTTTTACTTTCAGAGACCGAAAACATCCAATAAACTACTCATCAGCACGCCACAGCTCACACCGCAGCCTGGCACGCTAACAACCAGGCCACATCTGGCTCAGTTATAAAAAAAAAATGTTAACTTTAGTTTTGGTTCAAACAAAAACTGATTGCATGAGCGTGTTTTAAAAAAAAACTGTTGATCTAAACAGATTCAGGTTATACGTGTAAACCTTATTAGCTTTTCACAAGTCTACTCATCTTTATTTACGACATTACTTTCCTCCTCTCAAGATCATGGAGACAAGGACTTCACTTACTCAATATAATATGTACCATAGTGAGGATCATCTATCTTTTCCCACCCATAAGGAAGTTCTACAGAAGAAAAAAAATATCATCAGTTAAAACCCACCATCCACATTACTTTCATTATGTCTTTATCTTTTACAATCATAAAGTTCCAAGGTTAAAACCCACCATCCACATTACCTTCATTATGTCTTTATCTTTTACAATCATAAAGTTCCAAGGTTAAAACCCACCATCTACATTACCTTCATTGGTTTTAACCTTGGAACTTTAAGAGTGTAAAAGATAAAGACATTCCCATCCACATTACCTTCATCATTTGTCTTTTTCTGTATTCTCTGTAACCGAGGGTCAAGCCACTGAGATGTCCGACGATTGTAACTGAAAAATAAGTACTACCACAATAACACACAAGAAATAAAAGAACAAAGACATATCTCAAACAACAAAAGATTACTCTTCATGTTTCTGTTATCTGATTTTTCAATACATTAAACAATATGTTCTTCAATGGCTCATATATCAGAAGAAAATCATTAAACACTTTTTTCAAGTGAAGAAACCAAATATATATATACTCAATAAAATAGGTCTCCCCAGTTTCTGTGTATGCTTTTTCCCAGTTCACTGGTAAAGGGCCAAGGTCAGAGAAAGAATCACTTTGTCCCACGTCACCCAAATTTCCAAGAGACTGAGGTGTGGAAGACCTAACCCAAAAAAACAAAACACTGCATGAAATAAAAGTGGTGAAGAAAAAACATTAAAATTACCACCTGCTAAAAATCAGGTAGAAGCCCACAGGAGGCATAAGCAGCAACAAGTGTATTTATAATTCTACTTTATACAAAAAATTCACAAATCATGATTGGATTTGATATTTATTTTTGTGCAAGTTCTGTTTACAAACTTTAAAATAAAGCAAAATAACATCTTCTGAGTCACGTCTATAGGAGTTAGGTTAGACAAAACAGTAGGTATTCTAAAATAACATCTTCTGAGTCATGTCTATAGGAGTTAGGTTAGACAAAACAGTAGGTATTCTAAAATAACATCTTCTGAGCCTAACTCCTATAGATGTGAATAGGCAAAACAGTAGATATTCTAAAATCAAGCAAATACATGACATAATACTGAAAAAAATATCCAACTCCCAATGGCTCAGTTTGGTAAACAACATTAAACATTATATGTCCCAATTTATACTGTTGGTCTCCTGATATAAATACCATGTCCCAACAAATGCTGACTTATACTGTTGGTCTCTTCTTCATTTAAATAATATGTCCCAACAAATACTAACTCATACTGTTGGTCTCTTCTTGATTTAAATAATATATCATAACCATTTCAGGAATAAACTTCAACATATTAAATCATTCTTGTTTTTATACTTTAGCTACATAAAAAACTGTCATAAAATATTAGTGAAATAAACTTAACTTTACATAATAAGCTTAATGTGAAATAATTACTTTATAAAAAGTGAGGTAAAAATAAAAACAACCAAACCTGGCACTATGCTGGCTAGACAAGAGAGGGTAATCCGCCGATTCTGTCGGGTCCATATTCTTAGATGCCATTGCTTCTACGTTGGAACGATTGCGTCGTCTCTTGCCTTCACAAGATGGATGAGCTCCAGGAAGAACGCTTCCAACGTTCCCAATGGAATTGGTTCGGCGTGGTATAGACATGGGGCTCTCTCGAGGGGGCTTGGGGGTACCATAATGATTGCCTGATAAAGGATAAGCAACATATACGTCCTAAGTATTGAAAATCAAAGAGATACAGAAAATTTGTACAAGACTAAACCAAGACCTAAACTATCGTGATAACCAAAGTCTAATACCAAAATGCTAAATGAATACAATACTTGTCAAACTCTGTATAGTGACCATAATATTAAACAAATACAATGCTGCTTGAGACCAAAAAGCTAAACAAATACAACGCTTGTTGAGACCAAAAAGCTAAACAAATACGATGCTTGTTGAGACCAAAAAGCTAAACAAATACGACGCTTGTAGAGACCAAAAAGCTAAACGAATACAACGCTTGTTGAGACCAAAAAGCTAAACAAATACGATGCTTGTTGAGACCAAAAAGCTAAACAAATACGATGCTTGTTGAGACCAAAAAGCTAAACGAATACAACGCTTGTAGAGACCAAGAAGCTAAATGAATACAACGGTTGTAGAGACCAAAAAGCTAAACAAATACGAC
>NW_013674572.1:11076-13568 GCF_000517525.1 Limulus polyphemus
AATGTTTAAAATGTATAATTTACTCCACTGACCACTCCTGGCCTTGGAGGTTGTGTCGTACTTTAATGAAAGAAATGTTTAAAATGTATAATTTACTCCACTGACCACTCCTGGCCTTGGAGGTTGTGTCGTACTTTAATGAAAGAAAACTTTAAAACGTATAATCTACTCCACTGACCACTCCTGGCCTTGCAGGTTGTGTCGTACTTTAATGAAAGAAATATTTAAAATGTATAATTTACTCCACTGACCACTCCTGGCCTTGCAGGTTGTGTTGGACTTTAATGAAATAAATGTTTAAAATGTATAATCCTTGGAGATCATTTTATACATTTACAAAAAATTTAAAACTATTCACTTTTCCTCAAGTTGGATTAGATACAAAGTTTTGACATCATAACAATCAAGTTGGAAGGTGTGTGCTGACCCTGATAATTTAAATACAGAATCAGTTGAGTACAAAGACCTAAAATGGAGATCCTGAGATCAAAGGAAAATAGATTTTACTAGATTTGAATTTTACAGCATGTTTCTGGATCCTGTTCACAAACTTTTGTTACAAAGACATGACACTACGAGAAAGCCTATTACTCAGTACATTGTATGATCACATTCTTGTGAAATTAAACAAAAAATAAAACATTTACAGCCCTTCTATAGCTAACAAAGTTAATAACAAACAAGGTTCTTGCAAAATATTTTTGTTAAAAATTAAAATAACATCTTGAGCCAAACAGAAAGATAACAACAAAAATTTAAATAACAAAAGGTACTTAAAACTTACAAGGTATTGTGCGGAGGTAGAGGCTGTCTCTGATAGTGTTCTGTAGATCGTGATCAATTGAACCTTTCTGAAAACGAGTGTTCAAGTAATGGCGGAGATCCTTGGTTAAGTAGCCTTAAAAAAGCAGAAAAGAAGTAATGCTTAGAAATCATTAAAACAATTTGTATTCTGAATATTACATTTAAACAGTAATCTCTTTTTCATTTACCTATCCTCATTACATATATTGTTAAGATCAAACAAACAGTGTTTAATCTCACATTTAGATATCCTTATTCTGTACATTGTTAAGATCAAACAAACAGTGTTTAACCTCACATTTAAATATTCTTATTCTGTACATTGTTAAGATCAAACAAACAGTGTTTAACCTCACATTTAAATATCCTTATTCTGTACATTGTTAAGATCACACAAACAGTGTTTAACCTCACATTTAAATATTCTTATTCTGTACATTGTTAAGATCACACAAACAGTGTTTAACCTCACATTTAAATATCCTTATTCTGTACATTGTTAAGATCACACAATGTTTAATCTCACATTTAAATATCTTTATACATCACAAGCTATCCCTATCCTTAAGACTTAACTTGTTTAAATGAAAGCTCCAAGAATCATGTTCATTTCTAGACTCCCTTAGTCTTAAAAGATGAAACTGTATTTTTTACAGGAAAACAGGTTTTTTCCTGTGGTTATTGTATCACTTAATAATTAATGTTCTGTAAAGAAACAAACACTTTTCTTTATCTTGGGTTTTTCTCTGACAGATAAAGATGTCATTCTACAATGGCATTGATCAGAGACCCCATTCAGTTTTTATATTTAGGTTATTCGCCATTCTAAGACATCTAAAAATCACTCACCAAATATCAATACTTTCTATAATCGACACCCTGATGTTGTGTCCATAGTACTTCACATACTGTTAGGTTAAAATGGAATAAGAATTTTTCTTCTTTTAATTGCATCTTATGAGAATTTGGGCTAACTAGCCAGATTAGAGACCCATGGGTTCAGGTATAGCTGTCTACCAGGTTAGAGACCCATGGGTTCAGTTATAAACGTCTGCCAGGTTAGGGACCCATGGGTTCAGGTATAACTGTTCATCAGGTTAGAGACCCATGGGTTCAGGTATAGCTGTCTACCAGGTTAGAGACCCATGGGTTCAGTTATAAACGTCTGCCAGGTTAGGGACCCATGGGTTCAGGTATAACTGTCCACCAAGTTAGAGACCCATGGGTTCAGGTATAGCTGTCTACCAGGTTAGAGACCCATGGGTTCAGTTATAAATGTCTGCCAGGTTAGGGACCAATGGATTCAGGTTTAACTGTCCACCAAATTAGAGACCCATGAGTTCAGGTATAACTGTTTACCAGGTTAATAATCCATGGGTTTGTACATAACTGTTTTTCAGGTTACAGACCCATTAGTTCAGGTATAACTGTCTACCAAGTTAGAGACACATGGGTTCAGGTATAACTGTCTACCAAGTTAGAGACACATGGGTTCAGGTATAGCTGTCTACCAAGTTAGAGACCCAAGGGTTCAGTTATAAATGTCTGCCAGGTTAGAGACACATGGGTTCAGGTATAACTGTCTGCCAAGTTAGAGACTCATGGATTTGGGTACAATTGTCTATCAAGTTAAAGACCCATGGGTTCAGGTATAGCTGTCTACCAGGTTAGAGACCCATGGGTTCAGG
>NW_013674572.1:14314-26826 GCF_000517525.1 Limulus polyphemus
ACAATGATCTGGTCACATCACCCACAGATTCTACCAATCATGTAACAATGATCTGGCCAGGTTACCCACAGAGTCTACCAATCGTGTAACAATGATCTGGCCACGTTACTCACAGATTCTACCAATCATGTAACAATGATCTGGCCAGATTACCCACAGATTCTACCAATCATGTAACAATGATCTGGCCAGGTTACCCACAGAGTCTACCAATCATGTAACAATGATCTGGTCACACTACTACCCACAGATTCTGCCTATCATATTAACACAGATCTGTTTACATTACCCATAAATTCTGGCTATCACATAAAAGGGATCTTATCACATTACCCACAGATTCTGCTTATCGTCTAATGAGGATCTGGTTACAATACCCTCAAACCTTCTCTTATGATTATGTCCTTATTACACTGAAAACCACAACTCCCAAATACTCATTCCTCTACAGACAGCTAGTTTCAGAAAACTGGACAATCATTAGATTGTTCGAGTCACAGGGAAAGTTACTCCGTCACTGTTCAAAACAGAATTAATTATAAGCTATTTTTTTTCTCACTTCGCAAACAGAATCGTGAACTACAACAAAGACTTCTTTGAGGCTTCATATGTATGCTTTATCCGAACTGATCTACAGCAAGATCGTTCAAACAAAAATCACTGAAGTGAAGAAAGACTGTTTGGTTAACTACCAGTTTTATAAGATTTGTTATTCTGATATTATAACAAAGATACTGTTTGAACATTTAATACATGATAATCAATGCATTTTTTATGAATTATTAAAATTCATTTTGTGTACTTGTGTGTCTTCTAATGAAAACCAACCCAGTAAGTTCCCACCAGATATCACAATTAATTATTCTGCAATTTTAAGCATACGCACATACATATGTCATTATGGACTATATATCAACTGCCTGGACAATGATGACAGCTAATTTTACACGCGCTTAAAGCTGATTCATTCAAGGTAAACAAGTCGAAAGTTCATACACAACCTACACAACGGTTTTATATACAACCAATTATTCAAGTGACCAGTTAGTATGGGATGAGTAAAATTAACGTGCCTTCTACAAAAACACCGTATTGGAATGTGTATAATTCGCATAGACATAAAAACAATTCTGTTTGTTTGTCCGTCAGAGAAGATAGACAAACAGACGCTCACCATTATATATATCTTACACTGTAACAAAACTTTAAACTTATAAAAAAATGTATAATACTTTTGATCTTTTCTAAGTCTTATGAATATAGATATATACAGAGAGAAAGAAACCCCTGTTATGTTTAATAATTACGACATTAATTCTTATTCAACGATTTTTTCACTTTTCAACATTGGTATACACACAGACGCCAAACACGTAGGGTAGAAGGGGAATGTGCCCCATTTTTTTTCTTATTAATATACATACACTATTAATGACAACCATGTCAGATATTGGTTGTTATTGTTTTGTTTTTTCCTACTTTCCATCAAAGTTAGGCCTATTAAGTATACGTAACCAAACTGAAACAAGGTTAGGCACTCCTGGGTATACGTAAACCAACCTGAAACAAGGTTAGGCACTCCTGGGTATACGTAAACCAACCTGAAACAAAGTTAGACATTCTTGGATATACGTAAGTTAAACTGGGACAAGGTTAGGCATTCCTGGGTATAGGTATATCAAACTGGGACAAAGTTAGGACTCCTAGGTATACGCAAACCAAACTAAAACAAGGTTAGGCTTACTAGGTATACGTAAATCAAACTGGGGCAAGGTTAGGCATTCCTGGGTATAGGTAAACCAAACTGAAACAAGGTTAGGCCTACTAGGTATACGTAAGTCAAACTGGGACAAGGTTAGGCATTCCTGGGTATAAGTAAACCAAACTGAAACAAGGTTAGGCCTACTAGGTATACGTAAGTCAAAAAGAAACAAAGTTAGGCACTCCTGGGTATACGTATATCTAACTGAAACAAGTGGACTTCAATTATTTTTGCGCTTCTTTTGCTGTATCAACTGATAAGACATTTATCCTAATGTACTTTTGTCCCAAACACCATTTTCACAAACAAAACAAGTTATTTTTGGTGAAGCAGGCAACATGACTAACATAAGATATTTTTATATATATCTCACTGTTCTAAAATATTTTTTGAGTCATACATTCTCATGACAAACACATAATATTGTCTGAATAAACAATATCAAGTTACCAAGTCTATCTAAAAACCCACTAGAAACTTTCAATACGTAAAAGAAACATTCAAATTAGCGCTTAAAATACATCATATTTGACAAGTCACGAGCATAATTAACATGTTTTTCAAGTTGAATAAACACAAAGCAATGTATCGGCACCATCGCGTACGTGACAAGCCCATTACTTACACTATTTACTGGTAAGTTTCCAGTCTTACAACGCTAAAATCTGGGGTTCAATTCCTCTCGGTGGTCAAAACTCAGATAGCTCATTGTGCAGTTTTGCGCTAAAAAATAACAACTTTTTTTATATTTGTGAATTTAATTTCCTTACTAAAACGTGAATTTCAGCGAGGAAAAGACGACGTAGAGGCCTAATCTCTTCACGTTTTAGTGGTGAGGAAAATACATTCATAAATAAATATATAACCAGTTAGTACGCCGAATATTAGGGGATAATGAAAAGTGACAATATGTCACATGTTATCCAAATTTAGGTTAATAATGGTCAGTATAGGTCTATACATCTAAACCCACAATATCAACTAACAAAAACTTCCATGGTCTTGTCTTCATTACTAAACTTAATTTCCTCCTCTCATCAATCTATAACCTACTGAAAATGACTTGACTTGTGTCCCCCACTACTCTCCTCACGTGACGAGAGGTGGGGGAGGGGTGCAACGTATCAGGATACTGGCTCCCTCCCTCTCTGTGCCTTAAATGTCTTTGTAGGTAACCTTTAAACGCATTTACACTTCTCACAGAAACTGCTTCGATTGGAATACTATTCCATACATCCATTACTATTTCAAACAAAAAAGAACTTCCTTAAATCCAGTCTGGAGCTCTGCTTGTACATTTTATATTGGTGGCCTCTAGTGACAGAATTATTAACTATAAAGAAATCTGCAGCATTTAATTCTTCAAGGCCTTTAAAATTTTAAAGATCTAAATTAAGTCACTCCTTAAATGACGGGTTTCAAGTGTAGTGAGATGTAATTTCTATAACCTCCTTTCATAAGAAAGATTATGATAACTTGTTACTATTTTAGATAATCTCCATTGAACTGTTCAAGTAGATCTACGTCTTTTTTGGAGATTTGGACGCCATACGTGGATGGAATATTTTAAGTGAGGTCTGAAAAGTGATTTGTACAACCTAAGCATCACATTACATTCCTTTTTTTTTTTAATGGTTCTCGTAATCCTACGTAAAACATGACTAGCAGCTTTAGCACATTGTCTTCTAACACCAAGATGATAACAACAAAATGTAAAAATTACAGTTTCTCATCTCCTCCTTAGGTGTTAGGGCATTACACTAGCCACAGACTAACCCATAAGATGTAAATTTAAAAAATTACTGTTTACCTTCTCTTCCTTAGGCCTAAGGTAACTACACTAAGAATTACTGTTTACCTTCTCTTCCTTAGGCCTAAGGTAATTACATTAAGAATTACTGTTTACCTTCTCTTCCTTAGGCCTAAGGTAATTACACTAAGAATTACGGCTTATATTTCCTCCTTAGGCTTAAGGAATTACATTAAGTAATACGGTTTATCATCTCTTCCTTAGGCCTAAGGAAATTACATTAAGAATTTAAACTGTTTGCCCGTGAAGAAAAAATGTTTGTTTGTTTTTAATTATGCACAAAACTACACAAGGGCTATCTGTGCTTTGCCCACCACGGGTATCGAAACCCGGTTTTTAGCGTTGTAAGTCCGCAGACATACCGCTGTGCCATTGAGGGGCAGGAAAAAGGGTCTGTCTTTCGAAAGCGCTCGGGTTATAGAGTCTAGTATCTTAGTTTTGTTTTAAATCAATTTCTTGAACCTACGTGTTTTTCTAACATCACGATTGTTAAAGGAACAGATAATGAAACTAAAAAAGAAAACTGAAAGTAACTTAATTACTGACTTGATAAACTGCATGAAAAATATTATCTATTTCGATAAAAGTGTGTAGTGCAGTGTCATGATGTTTAATAAAAAAAATAAGTAATAAGGATAAACAACTCGAGACGTGTGGAAGCGTCTTTTTGCTGATTCAAAATAGTAAATATTGTTGGTTCACTTTGCGCTAGAATATTATTATAATGATTATTCCTCTTCTACCTTTACCAAGTAAAAGTGCCACAAGCTGATTGCCCACACGTTTGCTCGTATAAATATAATTATATACATTCTGTTCACCACGTCAATGATCGGCTCGGTATTGTTGTGTTCATACAAAATAATAAATTTCATGAGCCACCATTTTATAAAAGGCCGACAAGGTTAACAGGAAGTGATACCAATGTGGGTGGTTCCATATCCTACAAGTGTAAAAAGTGCAATGCTTTTATGAAAACTTCAGAATACCTCACTGTTTATGCACATATCTACTGCGCAACTCTTCTGACAGTACTTAAAAGATATATTCAAACATTTTTTTTTATGTTAATAAACTGAATTGCCTTAAAACTTCACAAATATTTAAAAAACACCACTACTAGTGCTAGCTCTGACCATAGGCCTACTTAAAGTGTCAGTTAACTGAATACGTCTTTCTTTGTTGGAAAGACAAAATTATATCTGAAAACACGTTCAAGAATATTCGAAATTCGCCCAATATTACTGATATTCAAAGAAAAGAATCAGAGCTTCGTGAAATTTAAACATTTTAAGCACCAAAAATAAATATACTAATCGCCATAAATACTTTTTTTTTTACATTTTTATGTTTCTAACGGTCCACCCCCACCCCCCAGCTACACAGCGGCATGTCTGCGGTCTTATTACGCTTGAAACCGGATTTCGATACCCGTGGTGGGCATAGCACAGATAGCCCATTGTGTAGCTTTGCGCTTAGCTACAAACAAGCAACTAACGGTTTTGTTTTTCTTTCTTCCTTTTTTAGATTCGTCAAACTGTTACTTCACACCTAAACACCATATAATCAGTGTGTCTCGCGTAGAAAGCTGCGTCATAAATCACGTGGGAGTTGTGTGATGTCACGATGATTTGTTTTCGGTTAAGTGTAATCACAATCTTGGTTTCTTTCCTGGTAACTCTGACTCACTGTATTAAATTTTTGTAGTTTTAAAATAAGCCAAATCAGGTTATCTGACAAACTAAACAAAGAAATTACCAAGACAATCCAATAACACACAACACATTGACTTCGTATTAAAATGTTGTTTATAAATGTTTGTATTATATGCACACTTCACGTTTAAAAGACAATGTCTATGTATCAGAATTAAATGTTAAGGCGCCAATAAGTTAAGATAACGTTATAAACATATAAAGAATAGCTTGTTTGTTTGTTATGAATTTCGCGCAAAGCTACACGAGGGTTATCTGCGCTAGCTGTCCTTAATTTAGCAGTGTAAGACTAGATGGAAGGCAGTTAGTCATCACCAAATCTTGGGGTACTCTTTTACCAACGAACCGTAACATTATAACGCCCCTACGGCTGAAAGGGCAAGCATGTTTGATGTGACGGGGATTCGAACCCGCGACCCGCAGATTGCGAGTCGAACGCCCTAACCACCTGGCCATGCCGGGCCCCAAAGAATAGCTTTCTTTAAAACACAAATTTAGGCTTAACCATGAAATTTCTTAATTATTAAATACTTCGTTGTTAGGTAATTTAGCAACAGCAGCAGCCTAACAGTTCACAAATATTATTAAATAAATAATTGTTATTTTAAATCTCACTTTTGTAACCCGTTCCCTTTAATTTATGCGAGATAATTTTGGTTACCTAAATACCGTTTCACATACATCGTCTGGTTAAATCCTCCCCCAAATGTAGCGACATCTATTGAGTGCTTTTAAAACGAGCATTTAATTATATAAACAATTTGAAACTGAGCTTTTAATCCTCATAATACACTTAATTTACATTAAGATAATACACTTAATCTGAGTGGCATAACCATCAAGAATTGTTAAGTAGTTTGTACCAAGAATTTTACACTAAAAAACACTTTATTGTCAAATTATTCTGACCTTGCTTTGACACTTTGTACATTACCTGCAACACAGAGAATATATATTTAAATTATTTTAATTTAGTTTGTTTCATTATAGTTATTCCAATTTGCAATCAAGATACTTTCACTAGCAGCCCATAAGAAGTTCTAACAACTCACATCCAGTGTGAATGTCAGTGAAGCGCACATCCTGGACCTAGTGGTTCCCAACTTTTTAGCCCACGTACCCCACCCCACCCCCCTATCAGGCATTTGAGCCACCGGCGTAACCCAAACGCATATAATTTGTTAAAGACAAACATTAAAGGAGAATCACTTAAAAAGTTAATAAAAAGAAATAATTCAAGGGTTAGTCGACAAAGAATATACGAATGTTGAGCTCTGACTACTAGGGTTCGTAACTCACCGAGACTACGCTCAAATTTTGAGGTGTTTTATTTTATTTTTAAAGTTGCTTCCGTACCCCCGGAGGTTGGAAACCGTTGTTCTAATCAACCCAACTGTTATCACGTCTTGGATACCAGATCACTTTAAAGGTATTAAACTATGCATATTGTGCCTCCTGTAGTGTCACTCCGTGGGGCAACATTAACTGAGCTTCCAGTACACAATATGTAATCTTCCGAAAAACAGGAAGAAGCCAAACGGGTTAGCACGCGGGGTGCTGCTTCCCGGAAAGGTGCGTTAATAAACGAGCCAAGAGTCTAGGTCTTCGAAATATTTCATTTTATTATGCCCCCCCCCAGAGGCTCAGCAGTACGCTTGCAGACTTACAACGCTAAAAGTTTGTTTTCGATACCCGTGATGGGCAGAACAAATATAGCCCATTTTATATCTTTGCGCTTAACAACAACCAACCAGTCACTTTATCTAGTCACTAAGGCGATAATAGAAGATTACGATGTCCAAGATCCGATAATTAGAGCGTCCTGGTAACTATGGGACCCGGGTTCGAATACCGTTCGTCTCAGAAACTTACCTCTAGTAATGAATGAAGTTCTAATACGTGCATATTGGAATAAATCTTACTAAGCGACCGACCATAAGACATCTCTTCAATAGGTGAATAGAAATCGTCCCACAACACGAACTGTATAGTCAGACACTGTCAACAGTTGTGTATCACCTTTTGTTACCATGGTGATTGGTTTAAGTGTTACTAAGCAACCATAAGACATTTATTCAATAGGTGAATAGATTGTTTTGTTTGTTTGTTTTTTGGAATTTCGCGCAAAGCTACACGAGGGCTATCTGCGCTAGCCGTCCCTAATTTAGCAGTGTAAGACTAGAGGGATTGGTTTAAGTGTTACTAAGCGACCATAAGACATTTCTTCAGAAATCGTCCCACAACACGAACTGTACAGTCAGACACTGTCAACAGTTGTGTGCCACCTTTTGTTACTATGGTGATTGGTTTAAGTGTTACTAAGCGACCATAAGACATTTCTTCAATAGGTGAATAGAAATCGTCCCACGACACGAACTGTATAGTCAGACACTATCAACAGCTGTGTATCACCTTTTGTTACTATGGTGATTGGTTTAAGTGTTACTAAGCAACCATAAGACATTTCTTCAGAAATCGTCCCACAACACGAACTGTATAGTCAGACACTATCAACAGTTGTGTTTCACCTTTTGCTACTACGATGATTGGTTAATTAGGCACTGGTAATAGACTACCTACACTTAGGTAGTGGACATAGCTACCTACCATACAAGTTTTTAAGTTTTAGGTTGAAGTACAACTGGTGTGGTTGAAAATGAAGAAGCCGGAAGAAACGGCATTCGTAAGCGTACGTTCGAACGTGCCAACCCGCGCAGCATACGTCTACAACAGGCGGGGTCACTGACGTGGTGGCGTTAACCTTGCGGAACTCACGTTTGTTCGTCTGTTTTTCTTTAACGTATATACCGACAATTCTACAGGGAGAATGAAGATTTTTATCTTTATTTAAAAGATCGTATACTGCGAAAAATAAACAAAGGAAAAAAAAACATTTTAATAAACAGGGTTAAATTTCAGGTGACAGATCTTTACTTCCTCAGTTAATAAGTGTTAAATTTTCAGTTTTTCCGTTACACGTGCATACAAACAGTTGGCCAGTTACACCACAATTAATTCTTAAATAAGTTTCAAAGTATATGGTTAGGATCTTTTTTTTTTCTACATCTTCAATTATAGCTCCTGTTTTCACCCGTTTCGATATCACGTTGTTATCCAACACGTTATTGGCTCGAGGGTGAGTGAAGTTAAATATCAGGTAGGAAATAATAGCCCTAACTTTGAACAAAATTTGTTTAAATCTTTTGTTATTTCATTACTAACCTCCATGCCTAATTTGGTGAAGATCCATCAACAGGGGGAGGGGGGGGCGTAGTGGTATGGAGGTTCATTAGGTCCATGTGGAGATACATACAGATTTGCAGTTTTGCATTTGATAGTTTTTATGGGCCTTTTTTCTTCTTCCTACAATTACATATAAGGGAAGTAACTTTTCATGTCCTAAGATAACTTTTCCCTCAGTCATGAATTTCATGACTTCCATCAAGGGGCCGAGTACTCTAGCTAGTATGAAAATACTACAGTATAAGTTTTTACGAAGTTCTCTGTCACACCCTTTTTTACTTTCATACAATTCTCATTCATAAACACATGTTTTACGTGCAGATATTAACTTGTACTTCTTCGTGCGTCTAGAGGGCGCACGTTGAAGGTGTACAGGTTTGTTGTACTTATACCAGTCACTACCCTACCAACGGGTACAGGTTTGTTGTATTTATACTAGTCACTACCCTACCAACGTGTACAGGTCTGTTATACCAGTCACTACCCTACCAACGTGTACGTGGTTTGTTATAGTTATATCACTACCAATTATACACACGTTTCACGGTGTATAAACCATAATATGTAACTATTTTGATTTTTTATTAATAATATTTGTACACTGTGGGAATATGTGTATTGTATTGTTACGTCTCCGTTTGTTAATTAACTTTCCGTAACTTCGTTCCGACGAAACTTTAGCGACACAAGTCCTTACTTAATAAAACTGGTTTATTCTTTCTGAATATAACTTCACGATACACTTGATTTCAACATTCACGCTAAAACAAACGCTATAACGAACGTTAACTTCAACAATACTTTCTCACTGCAGTTCAATTACTCACTACCTACACACACATTGTCACATCACGCCGTGACCATCTTATATATACCAGACTACCCTATATCTAGTAATCTCCCGACAATTCACGAAGGTACAAGATATTTCCAGAAAGCAGGGGGCGTGACACTAGTCACGTGACCTCGCTGACGCAACAGTATGATAGGATTTTTATCGTTAAAGATTCATTTTTGTACTGTAAATAGTCCGTTTAATTATGTTTTGATTTTAAACTGATACGAATAATATATCTTACAATAAATATGAAACTTATAATTTATAGTTTTTAACTTCTGTACTTCAGAATGATTGCACCAGTGATCGAAACGTCGTACCTGTTCTAAAATCTAATTTTACTTACTGTATATTGTAATAAAATATACTTAATCGGTAAGTAAACTGAAAACGAAACTATTAAACAAAGGATTATTTGAAAACGTTTTTATCTGTATTCTGTTTTTATACTGAATAGTAACCTATAATGCGATTAAATATATTGGAAGACAATGTTATATAATTTTTTTGCTGGCTATTTAACGTTTCTTTTTTTTTATTATTCATATATACAATCTCTGAAGATGATAACGACCTTTTGTTAGGTAGACTGCCCTAAGCAACTTTCAGACACACACATTACGAAAGAACGAGACACAAGCGTGGGATAGGAACTGTTACTCTGACCTCAGCACTTAAAAATTACTAGTCGGCGCTGTTAAGTTTTTGGTTCTGTTCCAACTTATAAGCATTTTATGTATATTTGTTTATGTTATCTCAAGTATTGTTGTTGCTGGTTTTTTTCATTTAGTTACTGTAGCTACGCAGTATTATAGCTTGGCGCTTAAATAAAGCAACTAGTGTTGTCTGTTTATTTTTTATTATTTTCACGAGCTAACTGGATTAATGGGAGATCTTAATGACATCACTCTGTTAAAAATAAGAAATGTTTCTAGCTTTCCAAGAAAGTTCAGATATATTGTAAACTTAAAGGTCAGTTACGGTATAAGTATCAGACTGATCCGAAACAGAACGAGATAAACGTAAAAAAGATTTATCAAAGTTATTTGACGCGTGAGTCAGAACCGCCAAACAAGAGTTACTCACCAAGACGCGACACGCATGCGTGCGCGATACTGTTTGATTTCTTCCAAAGTCAGAAGTTCACTCAGTAGTTATCAAACAAAACACCATTAGCTTTAATTAAGCTTTTCTAAAATATGCTATAAATAAAAATGTATTAAATACGAAATAAAACAATAACAAAATACTGATGTGGATTCCTGACGTGAAAACAGTTATCCGTTTAAACTATCTCTCTCTTTTTTACGTTTCCCACGTTTTGTAAACTTTCGTATATTTTCAGGCTTGATAGAACAGTAGATCAAATATTTAAAAAGAACAAATATTGTCTGGTTACAGGAAGAAGCTGTTCGAGTCGTGCACTAAATATCTCAACTAAAAACAATGAAAACAGGATCATGTTGAAAATCGTACGTGAAGAAAAGTAGGCCTAAAGCTAACACTATAAAGTGGTTAGTTTCTTATTAGAAAATAATGCATAGGTATTTTTCCAAAAGTCATCGCATTTGAGTTACTTGTTTTGGAGCTCAACCGGTTTCTGTGTTTCAGATAATATGTTCCTTAAGAGAGACGCAAGGCCTAATACAGTATCAGATAACGTGTTCCTAAAGATAGTCGCTAGGCCTAATACCGTGTTATGCAAGGTTTTCCTCAATTCAGTCGCTCGGCCTAATACCGTGTCAGGTAATGTGTTTCTCAAGACAGTCGCTAGGCTTAATACCGTATCAGGTAATGTGTTCCTAAAGATACTCACTAGGCCTAATACCGTGTCATGTAAGGTTTTCCTCAATTCAGTCGCTAGGCCTAATAACGTGTCAGGTAATTTGTTTCTCTAGACAGTCGCTAGGCGTAATACCGTGTCAGGTAATGTGTTCCTAAAGATACTCGCTAGGCCTAATACCGTGTCATGTAAGGTTTTCCTCAATTCAGTTGCTAAGCCTAATACCGTGTCAGGTAATATGTTTCTCAAGACATTTGCTAGACCTAATACTGTAGAAGTAATACGATTTTTTGGGGTATAGTTTTCTTAACAGTGTGTTTGATACAAATTTGTGTTTAATCTGTTTATACATTTCAAGGGGTGAAGAATCACAAAATTTATCCTGATACCGGGTCCTGGGACATGGAGGACAGGACTACATACGGGATGCACCCAGTTCCGCAGTTAACAAAATAAGTTGCCAAAGATACAACTGACACGACGTGTGTCAACGTTTTGTAGTAGGCCTAGCCATGGAAACAAGATCATTATTCTCTGGTGTAAATTGCTGGAAGTTTTACATCTGGAATTTTATGGGAAAATGTCAAAAACATATTAATATAATTGTTTGTCATTAATTTGGTGACAAGAGTTTGTTCAATGTTTTCATCTGTATAAAAATAATGCACAAGCACAATAAAAGGAAAATAACCTAGCAACTATAACTGCTGCGTATTTATTTTGATTCATTTCTAGGTAGGCAGTAAAAATCAGCAATTTCATTGTTCGAGTTAATACGTTACTAAGGCCTCTCCTCAACGTAGGTACGCGTTAACAAACGGATAACAGCCAGTAAGGCTGGAACCTGTCCAAACACCAGAACAATCAACACAAGCGGAAACGATGAAACCAGTACAAATCATTAAAGCATGCACGAGGAAAACTATTGCATTTTCCAAATAAGTATCAAGAATAAATCTGTGTTGTATTATCTTCAAATTACAAGAGCATGAAGAAATTATAAATGTTTCAGTTGTTATTCACGACATAACTGCTCAACTGAGAGAAATAAAAACAGATTTTTAAATTACCCAGACATTTAGATATTATCTAATTTCAGATTCTCTTCAGACGTTCTTGGGTGTTTAATATCCCCAACATTACACCGCATATGACACCCACCCACACACACCAACTCCCCTCATCCTACTTGCATTTCATGACCAAGCTTTTCTTAAATAACAAGGTAACTAGCACATACAAAACGAGAACCATTCACTTAGAGTGTAGTCGGCATATTAACCCCCGGTGAGAACCATTCACTTAGAGTGTAGTCGGCATATTAACCCCCGGTGAGAACCATTCACTTAGTGTGTAGTCGA
>NW_013674573.1:0-5255 GCF_000517525.1 Limulus polyphemus
TAATATGAATGGCGATTTCAGGAAGAACATTATCAAGTTTCGAAGGGTAAGAACCCGCTGTTAAGTGCCGAGTTTTCATATATTTCCATTTTTGAGACTTTGTTAGAAGCTCATGTTTTTATTCAAACGGCTAGAATGATGCAGATGTTAGAGCAATAGCTTTAACCAGAGTATGAAATATGAAAGGTAGGCTTCCCTCTAGTGCTTATCTTACTTAATAACACAGCAAAAATGTTTTATGGCCTTTACTAATCATGTTCTTGTCAAAGTTAGCCTCAAATTTTGTACTTACGTCAGTATACTTCATTACAACCCTATACTCGAGAACACACATATTACCTGGCCTTTTGTGACACAAGAATATTTACCATATAGTTTTAATCAAAGTGTTTGGCTTCTTTGGTTCAGAAGAAGAATTACCTACATGAAGATTGATGGAGGACAAAGCTGGATCTGTACTTATTTCCTGGTTTTCTTCAAAGTAATGTTTGTCCTCATGTTTATCTTACAAATCTTTAAACAAAAGTATGTTTATCTCACCTGTAGAAGATCTCCTGTGTTACCCAAAAACAATGTGTAAGTTACTGCAACATATACTACACCTGTATGGATTCTCCCCAAGGTTAATTAAGTCATCATATTTGCAAGTTACCATAACCTATACTACTGCATGTCCTCCAAAGTCACAGGATTTTTTCCCCAGCGTGACACTGTTCACATATTTCATTGTAACTATAACCTCTACAGTCTTAGAAACACGTACATTACAATGAACTTGTACCACTTCTCTTTACCGACTGTTCTTTCTTTAAATATATTTCATTACATATTACACAATCCTTTGTATATTTACACTATGGATAAAAGTTCTCACCACACACACATAATAACTGTATAATTTCTCATCCACCTACATATATTGGTTTCATGTCAATGATTTGTATTATATATAAACTTTAGGATGTTATAATTTTCCTATACTGTAAATATATTTCCGATAGGTACTTCCATCCTCTCATAAGATTCTCTATATGCGAAATTTCTACAATGCATGCCACAAGCCTTCTGCACCCCCCACCCAGGTCTTGGGAAAGAAGGAACAACCTGGATGAAGGAGAAGTTTGGTGTGATTCTCTATATGCGAACTTTCTACAATGCATGCCACAAGCCTTCTGCACCCCCCACCCAGGTCTTGGGAAAGAAGGAACAACCTGGATGAAGGAGAAGTTTGGTGTGATTCTCTATATGCGAACTTTCTACAATACATGCCACAAGCCTTCTGCACCCCCCACCCAGGGGAAAGAAGGAACAACCTGGATGAAGGAGAAGTTTGGTGTGAGTGATGTCGAAAATGAACAGATCTGACTGACGATGCCCGCAGGCCAAGAAGAGAAGGAAATATGCCTTAAGGGATAAGTGAAACAAAGAGCACGAGGCAATGGGCTCAAACACAGGTAAAGTAAAGGAATGGACTACCGTGTTAATGTCCCAATCCAGAAGTACTGAATCCTAGGTAAACAACAGATCAAAATGGCAAGGACAGGGAAAAGAAAGACCATGCAGTAACTGTAAAAACAGAAATTATGGGATAGAGCTGCCCGATATAGAGGAAACTGAAAACCCCTTCTCAAAAAACCATGTAAGAAACTTGGAGATACCAGCAACCATAGGACGAGAAACCAAAATGCCCTGAGCCAGGCCCCAGATGAAAAAAACAAAAAACGTAATGTGGCATCTCATTTAGCTCATTCCATTCATCCTCTATCCATGGCGGCCCGGCAGGCCAGGTGGTTAGGCCACTGGACTCGCAATCTGCCGGTCGCGAGTTCGAATCCCTGTCACACCAAACATGCTCGCCCTTTCACCCGTGGGGGCGTTATAATGTGACGGCCAATCCCACTATTCGTTGGTAAAAGAGAAACCCAAGAGTTGGCGGTGGGTGATGATGACTAGCTGCCTTCCCTCTAATCTTACACTGCTAAATTAAGGACGGCTAGTGCAGATAGCCCTCGTGTAGCTTTGCGCGAAATTCAAAAAGAAACAAAGAAACTTCTATCCATGGCTGTGTATCAACAGAAATGGAATACGAGAAACTGGATCTCCTCGCCATGGACTGGACAAAAGCCAGACATGAAGATGGAGGACATGAAGTGTGGGATGCAGAATCAGTAACTGATGTTGATGAAGAAGTTCAGGGTATAAAGTATGATTGAGTAGGCCAGTAAGGAACAATCAAAAGAACTTTGCATGGAGGGGTATGGATGAGGGAGACTACCCGGTGAAGTAATTGGATAGGAGGGTAAACATAAAGGAACTTGTTTGACCTATCCTGGCTGAAGGCATCTATAGCCAAAGTTTGAGGATGGGGAACTGTGGACAAAAAAAAAAAGGTAACTGGTGATGGAGGGCAATTGCAAATGCATTGATATGAGGAATACCCCACTGACTGCAAAGCTCAGTATGAATCTGAATATTAGGGAATAAGGGAAAATCTAAATAAGGTTAGGAGGCAGAATATTGTAATACGAAAGAACGTGGGTCATAAGAAATAGGAGCAATAGACAAAACATCAGATACCTAAGAAATAAAATCCGAGAAAGCCAATGAAGGCCGAACAGAATCCTCAGATAGGGTTTGGAAAGGCACAACGAACTCTGGAAGAGGGGGGGGGGGTGATCAAAATCCTCGTTAGCCTGGCCAGGCTCAGGAGGAAGAGGGGCAACAGCAGGAGACAATGGTTGTCCGATATATCAGTCTCCCTGAAATAAAGCCACTGATAAGTCGCCCACACCTGTGGCCTGAAATATGGCATCATGATGAGTGAGATGTACCCAAAGTTGTAACCGTAACTTCGGAATTCATGCTTGATACCAAACAAACAAGCAAAAATATTTTGTAAAAAAAATATGGGTAAATCAAACACTTTCAAAATAAAGTGAAAAAGATTCTTCAAATTTAGTAAATTAAACCACTTCCAGAAGTTATGAACAATAAGAAAGACATCTGAACTCAAGCATTGCCAAACAAGAAGCGATGGTTCAGTCGAGCAACATAGAGGGAGTCAAATGCATCACGTGAAAATAGTGCGCTCTTATTGGTGGAGAGATGGTGCATGAGAGACATTAGAATCTTTGATTCCAATAGGGGGTTGCAGAAGGATTGTAGAATGCGTTATAAAAAGGTTTGCATATAGAGGGCAGCACAAACGGGAAAGCTAATCTTGTGAGGAGGGAAGTACCGTATGGGAATTGGCTCAAGTGTGTAATTTTATTTCTAATATGTGCATCTCCTCATGTATGTTAAGAGTTTTATTCCAAAAGTTTTTATTACACACAACATAACTCAGTATGTACTTTTTGTGTTGATTTAAGAAACAATTACTTTGATATCCTTTATTACACACAAGTATATGGTTTCTCCTCACTGTGTACTTTCTCGTGTTGTTTTAACAGAAAATTACTTCGATATCCTTTATTACACACTACACAAATGTACGGTTTCTCTCCAGTGTGTATCCTCACATGTAATTGCAAGCAATTATTTCTATGAAATTTTTTTCCACATACTACACAACTGAATGGTTTTTCACCAGCGTGTATCTTCTCGTGTCTATTAAGATGACTTTTACTCGTAAATCTTTTATCACAAACTACACAACTGTACGGTTTCTCTCCAGTATGTACTCTCTCATGTCGTTTTAATTCACTATTGCTTAAAAATCCTTTATGACACGTTACACAACTGTATGGTTTCTCCCCTGTATGTGTTCTCAGATGTACTTTTAAGTTACTATTTGTTAAAAATTGTTTGCTACACACTAAACAACTATATGGTTTCTCCTCACTATGTACTTTCTTGTGTCGTTTTAACAGACAGTTGCTTCGATATCCTTTATTACACACTACACAAATGTACGGTCTCTCTCCAGTGTGTATCCTCTTATGTGTATTAAGGTTACTTTTAGTCTTAAATGCTTTATCACAAACTACACAACTGTATGGTTTTTCTCCAGTATGTACTCTCTCATGTAGTTTTAAATGACTGTTGTTTAGAAATCCTTTACGACACACTACACAATGGTAAGGTTTCTCCCCAGTGTGTGTTTTCAGATGTATTTTTAAATTAGTATTTGCTACAAAATTTTTCCCACACACTGAACAAGTATATGGTTTCTCTCCAGTGTGTGTCCTTTGATGAGTTTTAAGATGACTGCTTCTTCCATATTTTTTGCCACACACTAAACACATGTACGGTTTCTCTCCAGTGTGTATCCTCATGTGCTCTTGAAGCAAGGTACTTCTTGAAAATTTTTTTTCACACACTAAACAATTGTATGGTTTATCACCAGTGTGTATCCTCTTATGTGTATTAAGATGACTTTTAGTCTTAAATGTTTTATCACAAACTATACAACTATAAGGTTTCTCGCCAGTGTGTATCCTCATATGCTGTTGTTTATAGGAATTTGTGGAAAACTTTTTCCCACACACCACACAACTATATGGTTTCTCTCCAGTGTGTATCCTCACATGCTCTTGTAGCAAAGTATTTGTTAAAAAATTTTTTCCACACACTAAACAACTGTAAGGTTTCTCTCCAGTGTGCATTTTCTCGTGTCTTTTGAGTTCTCCTTTACTTCTAAATTTCTTTTCACAAACTAAACAACTGTATGGTTTCTCCTTAGTATGTACTTTCTCATGTCGTTTTAGGAGACAATTGCTTCGATATCCTTTATTACACACTACACAAATGTAAGGTTTCTCTCCAGTATGTATCCTCTTATGCTCTTGTAGCAAGGTATTTGTTGAAAAGTATTTTTCACACACTAAACAATTGTATGGTTTATCACCAGTGTGTATCTTCTTATGTGTATTAAGATGACTTTTAGTCTTAAATCTTTTATCACAAACTATACAACTGTACGGTTTCTCTCCGGTGTGTATCCTCATATGCTGTTGCATATAGAAATTTCTGGAAAACTTTTTCCCACACACTAAACAACTGTATGGTTTCTCTCCAGTATGTCTCCTCATATGCTCTTGTAGCAAGGTATTTGTTAAAAAAAAATGTCCACACACTAAACAACTGTAAGGTTTCTCTCCAGTGTGTACCTTCTCATGTCTGTTGAGTTGACCGTTACTCCTAAATGTCTTTCCACACACTTTACAACTGTACGGTTTCTCTCCAGTGTGTATCCTCAGGTGTATTTTTAAAATACTCTGTGTTACAAACTGTTTGCCACACACTACACACCA